>NC_056727.1:775930752-775933997 GCF_019279795.1 Protopterus annectens | reverse complement strand
CGTTCTGGCAAGCCTATCTAGTAATAATCATTTAGTGCCATGAGATGCAGTAGGGGCCTTTGGACTGGTCTGTTACTCACATAGACAGCATTTTTGTCAAGAATGAAAATAAAGAAAGATTCTTCTAGGGTATGTCCAGGTTTCATAAAAGGCCAGAATGCATGTCATATAATTTAAGTTTTGGTTGGTTTTGTTATCTAGGCCACAAAGCTTAATCAATGAAATGTTTAAGATTTCAGAAGAAATGGTTGGAGACTAGACTGGATGTTCATCAAGTATATGGCACAGGCATTTGGAGGGCTAGGCTTTTTCTCAGTGCCAGATAAATATAGCTACACATTAAAGAAAAACATTTGTGATCAGGAGATGTTGGAGACTAGGAATAATGTGATCTAAAATGAATCATAATGGCTGGTGAATGTTCTGCAGATTTAAAGTTACTATAGAAAAGGAGAGACTAGATCACTAGACATATAAAGTAACAATGAGGAATGCAAAACATCTGGGTTTAGCAGAACCTGTACAACAATGTCTGTATGAGGGAGATTTTACTAAGGAAGTCAGATGATATGAAATAAGAACATAATGACTTGCATTAACAGATATCTAGGAAGATGTGCTCTGGTGGAGAGATTATAGACACTGCAGTGGGGAGGAAGGAGTTAGAGAGGTAAACAAGTGATGCAGTTAGAGGGAGTGGTTATAGCTATCCAAATACAAGCAGATGAAGTTCAGACATTCTGAATCAGAGCCAGATTATAGTCAAATAGAGCCCAAGGCAGGGTAATGGATCAGAGTAATGGATCAGGGCACCCTGCCAATCACCCCTAGCATTCCCTGCTCGCAGCCATTCCAGTGTCCAATTACTTGTTTCTGTGTATGTGTGTGTGCGTGTGTGTGTGTGTCTCTCTCTCTCCATTTACCATAAAACACTGTTCAGACCTGTCAGTTTGCATACTATTGGTTTCTGTACTTCTACACTGATCACAGATGTATGGATTTCATTTAAAACTTTTATTTCAAATTTTATAGCACAAGCACTGATAGCCATTTGCTGAACAAAACAATACAGTTTCACAATGACAACAGATTTAATGTGAGCAAAAGTACACCGTTCGTTCCTTGAAACCCACATGCATTAAAACTGCATTGAAATCCACATTCATTGAAAATGCATCTGGCCAGTGATAGATTAAGTGAACATTTGGGCTGGTTTCAAACCACGGGCCCCCTGTATACATTTTCAGGATTATGCATAAATCCATATGTCTTTTGATTCAACTTTTGACTTATATTCCTTGTTTAATACAACACCACTGATTAGAGTGTGTTCTAAATTTCCAATAAGCAGTGAAACAAAATGTATGAAGCTACCTATTTCAGAATATTTCAACCATAAAAGGCTCAGACATCTGTCATTGCAATCTATCAATATCAGTCAATATGCACAATCTCTGCAGAAGTGAAAGTTATCTGAATAATTCCACATTAAAGAGATTTGTAACTAATGAATAGTTTACTGCTGGCATTTCATTTCAGTGTTTCATCTACAAATCCACTGCCTGCTGTCCTTGAAGGATAAGTTGCCTATGTTACATTTTTAAGAAATTAGTGTGGTAGTGATATACAATAGGTAATGGCTGGCAAACCTACAACAGGTTCATAATTATTAGGCATCTCATCCAAAGGAGGACCCACTCAGCAGTGTAGCCCATATATATATATATATATATATATATATATATATATATATATATATATATATATATAAAAACTGCAGTATTAGCATTATGGGTGACGTAAGCAACTTTTAAAATAATTAAAAAAACAAGCAACAAGCCATTAGTAAAAGAAGTCAATCCTCTTTTAATTAAGGTAAAAACAAATATTGATGTATCATTCAATTTTAGACTTTTGCATGTGATCAGGGAACAGATATTTGAAACACAGGTGACAACTGCTGCAAATATCAAGCTTTGCCTTACATTTGACCTTCTAATTTTGAAAATGTTTGTTCCACTCATTACCCTTACTCATATCTGCTGCTTTTGTAACTAACTTGGTTATGGCTAGAAGTCACATTTGTAAAGGCTGTATATGGTGTCTGTGCTACACATCGTCTTCCTTTCTGTGGGACTGTAGTAGCACAATTTGTAAGGCATTACACAGTCGTATAGTTTCAGTATGCTGTTATGTTGGTAAGGTACTGAACACAATGCATTTCTATCTTTAGCTTTTTTTTTCATTCAGTCCAGCTTTTTATCAATTCATTATGATCTTTAATGCATTGAAGCATATGATTGCTAATTATTTTCATCTCAAAATGTATTCATTGGCAATTAAGCATTATTGTGTTTAATGCCTGGCACAGAATGACAGATTTGCAATGCATTCAGTATGGCAGTCCTCAGAAGGGCACAACAATAAACTGACAATAAACTTAATGAATATCCTTAATCTCAAAAGTAGCTGCTTTTCTAATGAACTTTAAGTGCTTTTGTTGCTAGATGGATTATGGTGATTGCTAAATATATCTAATTTCACTTAACAGATTTTTAGCCTGCTTAGAGGCATATTTTACTCCTTAGCAATTTATTATGCTCCTTTCTGAACACATTATTTTACAGCTGAAAAATGGAAGACTTGACCAATGATGAACTATATAAACACATATGTGTGCTTGTAAAGACATTTATCAATGAATGGGTATGTGTCAAAATGTCTAAGACTCAAAAGAACTAAACTCAAAATATCTAAACCCACAATAATGAAAAACAAAAACTATTTTATATAGAGGGCAAGCCCCCGTGCACTACTCACATCATCCTGCAATTTATATATACCAGTTCCTGGTCACTCAACAATGAAGAAATGGTAATTTCCAAACCTTCAATATTCTGAGCTTTAGATATTTTTTACCAGCAGAGGTTTTTAGATATTTTGACTTTAGATCAAATGAATGTAACCCTTCTAAATATGTACATATAAAACATATACAGTGTGATAGTCCAAGCAGCAGAGACAGTTTTATATCATTAGAAGAAACAAAACTGTTTACATTTGCCATAAACAGGAAAAGCAATTGTAGAAACAGCTATAAAATCAAAACAATAACTTTGTATTTTGTATTTCAGTGCTACCTGTTTCTGTTCTGTGGCTGCTTTGGCCAGAATTACTTAGTTAAGATGCAGACACAGATTTAAAGGTGACAGTTTTTGGTGCACCCTATGGTTAAACAATATTTA
>NC_056727.1:775698252-775928252 GCF_019279795.1 Protopterus annectens | reverse complement strand
TAAAAGGAGAGTTACCTGATTCACATGCAATCAAGAAATATAAGTGTAGGAAGTCTTATAAATCAACTACATCTGACAGCTTATAATACTAATTTGTTGGTGCTGGATAGTAAAACTTCCTGTCTAAAGCTCATATCATGAATGACCTACACAGTAAAAGAAAATGATGTCAATATTATTTGGAAAATGAATTGTCATGGTTCCATCTTCAGTTGCATTTTGGGGCTTAAATGCTGTGCTAGTTTTGCAATGATGACATTTTTTTCTTTGTTCTGTTAGAGGAAAAATTAAAGGTTGTTATGTTATTAATGACCTGATCTAGAAAGCTTGATTCGGCTTGGTAGAGTCAGAGATCAGAGAGAGAGAGACAGAGAGAGATATTACACTGCTAATTCAGTCCATTTTCAGGTTGGCATCACACACACACACACACACACACACACACACACACACACACACACACATATGTATGTATAAATATATATACATATATATGGGTCTACTTCATATGGTCGAAAGATCATAAAACTGAAACTGGTTTAGCAGAGATGACACTATTCAAAGTAAAAATGCCGAACTCTGTACTTTTTCCCAGGGCAAGTAAACACTTGCCCAACATGGGGAAATATGCACCTTTCCCCAGTGTAGTGTAATCCCAGAGTTGGTATATATAGTTAGGGGGGTGTTGGGGGCACAGTCCTCCACATCAGGAGATTTAGTAGGCATAGCCCCCCCACCTAGATGGGTTTTAAATAGTTTGGTTTGTTGTCATGTAATTTTGGGTAAGTGTTTACTTTCCCTGGGAAAAAGTATGGTGTCCTGCATTTTTAGTTTTGTATTATCATCTCAGCTAAATATATATCTATATATATATATATATATATATATATATATATATATATATATATATATATATATATAGATATATGGGATCCGGACACATGCTTGACTGCATATGTCCGAATCACAAAACATCGAACACACATACACGAAAGCGCTTAACATCGACAAGCACTTCCATGTATGTGTGCCTGTTTCATAGATCAGACTATACTGCGGGTAAGTGAAAATTCCCTTTTCCCCACTGTAGTGCAATCTCGGAGTGAGAATAATAAAGTAGGGGGTGGAGGGAGGCACAGCCCCCCCCACGTGGGTGGCGCAGGGGGGGTAAAGCCCCCCTGCAGAAACGTAGATTTTTTTTTAACTACACAGACACGAAAGTGCTTTTCGATGTTAAGCACTTTCGTGTATGTGTGTTCCATGTTTTAAACATCAAGTTGAAAAGAATGTAACTTGATCACATCGAAAGATGACATTATTGAACAGTGAAACATCGAACCAGTTACTGTGCATGTCAGGTAGTACACAGAAGTATGGAATGGAGGTCGCAGTGCAGTCATCAGAGCAGCTTCTGCATTTAATAACAACAGTGTTAAAGAAAAAGATATATTGCTTTTCAACATTTGCAATGGAGATCATGGTGCTGTGGGGGATCAGGAAATTTCCCCTTACCCCACTGTAGTGTGATCTCAGAGTTGGTATATATAATTTACAAGGGAGGGCATAGACCCCATATGGAGGGTGCAGGGGGTGCTTGCCCCACTGCAAAACTGTTGTAACAGATATATTTTTTGTTAGATGTTTTTTTTAAATGGAGAAGGTACTATGAGTTCAGTGCAATCATCCTTAAATAGTTCTGTGTACTTGGTTCGATGCTTGCAGTTTCAATAATGTTGGCCTTCTGTGTTATCAGGTTTCATTCTTTCCACTCAAGGTTTTGTGAATCAATGATGATGTATTTCCATGGCCTGATTTAGACCCATATATATATATATATATATATATATATATATATATATATATTTATATGTGTGTGTGTATGTTTAATTTAATATTGGATTTTTTCCTCAGGTCATTTTAATGATTGCAGCAAAAGTATCATCATTCCCCCAAGTAATTTTACAATTACGTTTTCTGATTGACTTGGGCAGTATGAGGACTAGATATGCTTTCTCCATGCATCATTTATGGTACTGCTAAAAAAAGGGGGGGGGAGCTGAGTCCTATATTATGTGTGTACTTATTATGTACTTACTTAACACTTCTTTATATATCTGAGTATTATAAATATTTAAAAAATCAAATCTGTACACCATGCAGACAATATTAACAATTAAGCACATCATTAAAATTAAGATAAAAACATTATGCTTGTATATTAGATGCTTGTTCAAGCATACCATGGGAGTTTTTCAAATAATGCCTCACCTACCCACCTTGCAGACACAGACACATGCATATTTTTTTGACCATATGTAAACACATGTGTTCTTTGGTATTCATCTTCCTGGATGTATACTTACCTATTAGGTTTATATTTATTGCTTAATAAAGCAAACTAAGGGCCAGATTCCATAAAGGTTCACAGAACATATTTGTGGATAGCACAGCACACCAAAGGAAGACTTCAGTGTTCCTGCTGATGACGCGATTTCAGAAAACACACTGAAGGTGCACAGACTACTTAGCTATTCAGTGTAGGATAATTATGGATTCTGCACAAGTCTGTGTGATTCCAAAACACATTGTGCACCCCAACAAACTTAAATGCAACAAACTGCCATGCTGACACTGTTTCTGCAATCCTTGGCTTATGCTTTATGGACCTCAAGGAACAAAAGCTACTAATATGGATTCTGCTGAATTCCAAAAAAAAAAACAACATAAAAAGCAACCTGCAGTTAATGAACTGCAACAGGCTGCAGTAATACAAGCCATAAATGAGGAGCAGACCTACACCCTAGAAAGCACCCAGCTAGAGTCACAGCAAGGCTGCAGCTAAACTAGTTGTTAGAGCAGCAAATAATTGAAGGGTAACTTCTGGACAGACAGCTGGTGTAGGATGTCTGCAACATGTGTCCCCCACTCATGTCTCTGCAGACCGCATGAGGAAAATCCATTCCCCTTGAAACCAAACTGTGTCTCAGCCTGGGTGTATTTGCATCTGGGACACTCCAGAGACACATGAGGGATGCTGTGGGAGTGTCACAGACAGCTGCCAGCCATATCCTGGCAAAATTCCTGGAAGCAATGTGCAGCAATGTGGATGACTATACACTTTCCACTCACTCCCATGGAGAGGAGAACTGTAATGCATAAGTTTTACAGCACTGCAAACTTCCCCAATGTACTCTGTGCAATAGATTGTACATGATTCCCTATCAAGATGCCAGTACATCCTGAAGCAGAATGATAGATAAACAGGAAGGGCTGGCCATCCATGAACTACCAGGTTGTATGTGCAGCAGATGGTCGCATAACAAATATCATGGCAACACATCCTGGAAGTGTCCATGCCACCATATGGAGGGAAAGTAGACTGAGGACTGCATTCTAGTAAGGTGAAATACCTAAGGGATTACTATGGGGATAAGTACAGGAAAACAGCTAGGATGTAAGCTAAGGATACCCCTTCCAGCAATTTCCATGTTGACCAATGTGTTTTTATTACCCACAACAGGTACAGTGAACCACCCAACCCTCCACAGGAAGCCTACAGTAGAGCTCATGCAGAAACACAATAGAACATGTGTTTAGTGTATTGAAAGCTAGGTTCAGATGTCTGGACACATCCAGGGGTGCACTGCAATATACACCTGAAAATGCAGCATAGATGATTTTGGTATGTGCCACGCTGCACAACTTGCTAACTAGAGCACCTGGTGGCAGTCTTCCAGCTGCAGGTGTGGGTGAATTACCCCAAGAACTCCAGATGTCTAAAGCTGACATCCCACAGGTATCAGAGAAGGAGCAGAAGGACATAGGTAGTAGAAGACACAGGCATAAGCAACTTAGGGTGCTACCACAAGTGCAGGCTCAAGCAACACATCATTGTCTGACCACCAACCTTGAATCATGACAAGCTGCACATACATGAGTATACAGATTAAATATTGATGTTCAGGTGTTGCCCCATCACAGCAGAACAGATTGCATCTAATGACAATTACCCACTAGATGTACACACTGAGCATCAGACACAATGCCATAAGGACAATCTCATTACTCAACAATGACTATAAAATCTTTATGTCAATATTAGTAAGTAGAATTAAAAAATCACTGATATATATCGTAAATGATGACCAAACTGGATTTATATATAATAGACATACTCATGTTAACATACAGAGAATATTAACACTTATAGATTTCTTAAACAGAGACAATCAGGAAGCTCTAATAGCAGCACTGGACATAGAAAAAGCTTTTTATTCCCTTAGATGGAAATATCTTTTCAAGGCTTTAGAGTTATTTGAATTTCCACTCAATTTCATTACACTAATAAAAACATATATAAAGATAATCTTGCTTATGTAAAACTTGAGCCTTTCATTTCAGAAGCCATTGAAATATCTAAAGGCACAAAACAGGGCTGTCCGATGTCACCTATCCTATTTGCACTGGCAATAGAATTATTTGCATCATCAATATGTAACAATCCCAAAATAAAAGGTATTGATGTATATGGTCAATTTAACTCAAAAATTATGTTATTTTCTGATGTTGTCCTATTCACTCTATCTGTTTCAGAGAAATATTTACAAGAACTAGATGAATTAGTAGAAAGATTTCATCTTATCTCGGGACTCTGTTTTAACAAAACAAAGTCTGACTACATGTTCTTAAACAAAAAAAGGGATTTCTCATTAAATACAAAAACAAGTTCCCACAATAAAATATTTAGGAATAATATTAAGTGAAAATATGGAATTAACATTAAACATAAATTACGATAATATAAAAAATATTATAAAAATGCTAATAACAAAGTGGAATAAAATGTATTTGAAATTTGAAGACAGACTGCAAATTATATAAATTATGTTACTTCCAAAAATAAATTACACTGCACATGCTATTCCTATGATACCAAACAAAAAAATATTAAAAGAAGTGAATAAAATCCTATTAAATTTTCTCTGGTATCCAAAAAGAAATAGGATAGATTATTCACATCACATCAGACCTTGGAAAATGGGTGGAATCAATTTCCAGACATAGAGACATACATAAATGCTTCTATTTTCAAAATTATTATTAATTGGTTTGATAGTAATTATTCTTCAATTTGGAAAACTTTGCATACTATTATCTTTCTAAATGAAAACAAAATAACTAAAAATCTTATGTTAAATGAACAAAATAATATACTGCGGCATTTATTAATTGTCAGCATTCAATATAATGTATCAAAACCAACTAATTTAAACTACATAAATGACATCTATAATTTATTTAGAAGATTCATATACGCCAACACAGACATTAAGATATGGATGGATTTATTAATACCCTTTAGTTCTACAAAAAGCTTTTTTAACAAAATCCATAAAAATACTTTAACTAACTGGGAGATGAAAAACTTTGTCTGCTGGCAACATCGTATAAAGAAACAAAAAGTTTTAGGCATTCAACAAATCCTAAATATATTTCATATATCACATGCAGATTGGTTGGTACTTCAAAGCATATTATCATATACTCAAGATCTAAATAGAATAATCATTAATTCTTCCTATAAGATTTGCCCTAAACGCATAATTCTTATGTCTGAAGTTATATATAACAACTATAACTAGACAAATCTGATTTCAAAAATATACAAAATTTTAATGAACTATAAAACCAACCCTAATTTAAAATTTTGGAACTTCATAACTAGGGGATATCAAACCAATCTATCAATTGTAAGTAAAGCTAATCTCTTGTACTCTATTAAATCAACATTTAATTTAAAGTGCGGACAATATATACTTGGAAGTGTATACACAGAGCATTTATCACACCTGACAAATTAGCTAAATTCAAAACACTTGAAAATACCACTTGTTGGAGATGCTTACTAATATGTAAAGCAGACTGGATACATGTTTTATGAATGTATTAATATTACAAATGTTTAGGGAAGAAACCACTAATTTGGTCTATATTAGCAGTGGCAAGAAAATGTATAACAAGAAAATGGAAGTCAAACCAAGAATCCACTTTGGAAGAATTTTTGAGATTTGGAAGAATCCGCGTTACTAGAAATCAAGGGTAAAGAACTGAGTATTACCCCTAAAACATAGACTAACAATGCTTGGAAAAAATTCTTGCTCTTATTGAGACACTAAAATTGGAGTCAGACTAATTCTTGATGTGTAACTTATTTTTTTTTGTTTGTTTTTGATTGTACATTATATTTTCTTTATTTTCTTCTCCTATCTTTGCATTATTACTTGTTCAAGCCAATTGTACATAGTGTATATAAAGTGTTATAACATTTGATTATACAGCTGACTGTAATACTAATTATTATTATATATGAAAATAAAAACAATTTTGACAAAAAAAAGACACAATTCCATAATCATAATATATAACATTATGAACATATACAAATCTGTTGCAACAGGAGTCATCAATTCAGAGCACAACTGATGCAGGTATGCATACAATAAGGACACACATCGGTGCACACATTCCTATCTCTATTCTATAATAAGGTGAAGAAAGAGAAACAACACAGGACATAATGCAGAATTTTTAATATCACAAGCCAAATATAGCACAGTAAACTATGAATAAAGTAATGTAATACATGGAGTCAGCGATGTTTATTAAACTGTTGGACTCACTGTAATGCAGTCCAAGGTAACCATGCTGATGCCTCACACCACAGGCTGTTCTGCTCCTACCACGTATAGAAATACTTTGTTCAGGCTACTCCCCAGAGGAGACTGATGGGGTGACAACACCATGCTGAGGTAAAGGAGCATGACTGTGAATTGACTGTCTGCTCATGACTGATGGGAACACAGCAGACTGGCCAGCAGTGTAAGTGTGTGGACGTTGGAGTACAAACACTGATGCTTGATGTGCAAAGTTGGTTCTGCTGAGTGGTAGCCTGCTCCTCCTATGTTGCAATCAGCTAAGCACAGTCATAACATGCAGAACCCTGCTTGTACTATGACACTGCTGTTGTACTGTAGAGGCCAGGGTTTCTATTGACCTTGTCACAGTTTGCATTTCTCTTGGAATAGCCATTGACACCATTATTTCACCACATCTGTGCTCCTGTCCTTCAAGCAGCACATACAGCCAGTGTGAAATACGATCTGAGGTATGGGCAAGTGTATGGATGTCAGATCCATGCTGTTGCTGGAATGTTTGTTTCCCTGTAGGAGTAGGCAGACACCCTGGGACACCTGACCATGCACATCAGCTGCATGCCTACATCTACTGCAATAGCTAGTATCAATGTGTTGTGGGGAACTATCAATATCAGCAGCAGTCTCAACTTGGATCTGTTGTTCAATAGCCTTGTCTCATTCCCCATCCAATGTCCCCTCATTCTCAGAATGGCAGACAAGTGTCACTCCACAACTGAGGCTACAACTACATCAACATCATTGTCACCATCTTGACTGGACTATATCACCACATCAATGTCTTGTGTGTCAGAGGTCATGCTACTATACTGAACCACATCAGATCACACATCATAATCACTGGATGGGCTAATGGATGATACAGATAGCTGATGTGCTAAGAGAAGAGACAGATGACACAGACTGGGACAACATGCTTACATCACATGCTGGATATCATTAAGAAATATGACACCTATATCTCACTGCAATGTTATAGATAATAATGACTTTATGAGGTCTTGTCTATGTATGGTTCACAAAATCTACATAACAGAGAGTATACAATTAGATTAACATAAGCAACATACATGACATCTGTGATGAATACAAACAAAGCACACACCTGACACCTCCTCCTGGGAAGAATGTGCTATTGAAGAGGAAGGAACTTTAACTATTGTAGGGGAAAAATCAGCATTATTAAAAAACATCATTGTCACCATTAACCATTTGAACAGGGTTAAAACATATAGTAGTGTTGACTAGACATGCCACTTGCTTGTGCAGTTGATAAGGTTGATGTAGTATGGCCTAGGAAGAGGAAGAAGGACACAGTATTAATGGAAGGCAACAACAGCACTAACAGCAATGACAAGTATGAACGATACTTAATAACATACCACTGACAGAGTCATGCTGTTGAGAGTTTGTGTGTTGTAGTATATATCCTGCAGTGGGAAAGTAAAGACAAAGACATCACAGTCGTGTATTTAGCCAAAACAATACTGACAGCATGACATGTACAACACAGTAACAGGGACTGCAGATATTCATGTGACAGAAGTTGTGCCTGTTGGCCAGATGGCCCTGTGTTGAAAAATAGTGACATTAATGTCATGTGTCATGTGTCTGCTACACGTTGATGCAAACTACCAATCTGTTGCAGTAACATATCTGGTCTGTCTAAACTTGGACCTGCATGCCTTGAGCGCTCACTGGATTTACCTGTATTGTACAATGTTAGGAAAATAACAATAAGACAGTAATCAGCAGTGCCATGGTATGAGGCTGAGGCAATAATAGCTAGTGGTCACAGTAACACAGTATGGGGACACTCACCTGCCATTCCCTGGTATTATTCAGAAGTAGATGGACCTGTGAATATTAATATAGACAGTAGCTCTGTTCTGTCTGCATGTCATTAAACTTAAGTTTATCATCATCACCCTGTGTGGATCTGTGAGCATGGCTCAAATCTGCTGCTGTAAATCAAATATTACAATACCTGAATATGCATGCAACAGCAATATACACTGATTTTCTTAATAATCAGCCATGTCATGGAAAGAAAGACATACATGCAGCCTGGAACTCAGACTTTTATCCCACCCACCCCCAGGTAGGTGTCACTGCTTCTTGATATATGCATGGAGGCTAGAAATATTCTGATGTCATCATGGGGTCAATGGTAGTCCACCACTGTTGGCATAATTTGATCTCTCATACCATCATAACCTGTTGGCTGCATGGAGAATCATGTCTGAGTAGTGCAGTCAACAGGCTTCACAGGATCTGTTGTGACATCCCAACTAAATTAATCATGTTGGCACACTTCATTTCTCTAAACTGTATACCTTGTGTGGCCAAAACTCTCCATCCATGTCGTCGGACAGCATCTAGCATGATGTCATTTTCCTGCACTAAGAAATTGTCACCCAAGAATGGTTGGCCATCTAAGAGGCATTGATATGCACATGATCATATTCCTGTGGGAGACTAGTTATGCAGATGATTATGTGGACAGCTTATGTCACCATAAACAGTATGCATTCCTGTGCAATGCAAAACTCCATGAAGCAGTGATTGCGACAAATACTAATGTGACATAGAAAAAGTAATAACAATACCTGCATGCATAACAGTTGTAAAATCAATATAATTTACAATACCTGCATGTAGGATTTGAACCCCCGATGCTTATATATCAGTTGAATAGAAGTCTGAAGACAACAGTATCATGCCACATAAACTGGCATACATTTCATTAAATTATGACACAAACTAACAATTGAACAACTTGAAGAAAGAACCTGAAAACCTCAAGATCCATAGGCAGACCACAAACAGTACAGATCCTTTGTATATTGAACCAGTAGTTATAAGACATTTCTTAAGAATCATCAGTGAAGATATATATATATATATATATATATATATATATATATATATATATATATATATATAATAGCAAAAGAAAATGGTATTAAGACTTTTGTAAAGAAACAATTAAACCTGTCAAATCTGATGGGCATTGTCTACTCATACAAGGTTGCTAAGGCCTGGAACTCCTTGCCTATATCCATCAGGTCAATACCCTCCATCCCATCTTTCAATACCACTCTGAAAGACTTCCTAGTTAAAATCTGTCTCTGTTCTTGCTCAGAATTAGGGTAAACTATATACCTAAATGTGAACAAGTACCTTATCATTCCTTATACCTCCTTACTCTACCTTCTTTACTTACTTTTTTATTTCTATCAAATTCTCTTCCCTGACTTTCTAAATATACCATAAGCCTGTTTTTCCTTCACTTCATATTGCAATTCCTGTTTGTATTAGACTAACTTACCTTTAAGTTCTGCACAGACTGTCTAAAATTTCTCCAAATATTAAATGATTGTCATACAACTTGTATCAATTCTTAACCAATGCATTTATATTATGTCTAATTTGTTATAATCATTTAAACTGCAGATGCTTTTGTTTTATTTTTTCAAGATTGTAAAATTATTGTTCTTAAAATGTTTTGTAATAATTTGGAGCTTTTTATAACAGTTTTGTTAAGAACCATCAATGTCAACATATCCGTAAGAGCAAAAGAACATAGTACATATGAATAGTGTTGGAATCTGTCCCCCGGATTCTCAAAAGCTTGCACGGTGTGTATGATTAGTGTAAGAGGAAATTTTGCCACTATGGCAGCCGAGCGATCTACGTAAGTGCACGTTTGATGTACACGAGTGCTGTAGCACTAGTGCTGCAAGTTCCCAGGCCCCCCCAGGCAATCACCCCATTTCAGGTGAAAAAAAAAAAAAAAAAATAAATCTGCCATCCAGGAAGGAGGAATCAGGGCATGCAGGACTAGCGTAATATGCAGAAATGTACTCGTTTAGTATCCGAGTATGGTACTGCATACTCCAAAACAGAGCTATGACAGCTCCAAATAAAGGCTGCACATCAGTGAGGAAGCATGCCAATGGCTGGAAGGCCATTGGCATTGCAAACAATGCAAAATGTACAAAATACAACTTTTAAGATATGTCCACTGATCACGGCCGTTGAAGCATAGGGCAGTGGCGCGCAAATGGGATTGGTGGGGAAATAAGAAAATAAACCTAAAAAAAGCAGTCTAACTAAAATCAGTATTCTGCCATGCAAGTCAATGGCAGGCAAATGACAACCTGGCCAGTGAATAATGGTTGCTAAGGGGGGAAGCACAGTGTGACACATGTAACTATGCATTAGCAGGCAATTCTATGCAAATGAGGAGAAGGATAGTGAATCCCGGTTTTCCCCAGCATGTGAGACAGGTCCCAACAGTGTAAGAGTATGAATAGCTGAGTGCAAGACTAGGAGGTAGGTGACATCATGTGTGGGAGTGTCAGGCATACTATCAGTGGATTGGAGCCCTGTGGCTCGGGGATGCATCCAGCTTAGCACAGCAAAGCCAGGGGGTGTGTCTAAATCTGCCCAGCATGTATGACAAAGTGTAAGTGGGTGTGCGTGCTGTGCAACGGGATCTACAGGAAGATAAAGGAAGTGAACCCAGGAAATAGCAGCAGTATGCACATTGGAGTACACTGATTGTGCGGTGCACCCCCAGGATGAAACAGAAGGACAATGGGAAGGGAAAGCAGCAGTAGGAAGTTAATCAAGGGGTACTAGGTTCGCTGCCAGGTGAAATGTATCAGAGCCAGACAATTACACAGGCAGCAGACCAGCACAGCACAGAATGCCACTATAAACTATGCAAACACCTACCCCTCTGGTTTTTTCCCACACCCTACACCACCAGTGTAAACAAGCAGAGAACATTTAACACTCACAACAGCAAAATGTTAGGGGCTGCAATAGCTATCATACAACTTGTGGAAGAGGCTGAGGGTGGTGAGGATGGGAATGCTGCCGACCAACCCACAGTGAGGAGACGGAGAAGAGTGTACAGACCCAGGGTAACCTACCAAGGGCTACATGAGCTGGAGATAGTAGAACACTATAGAGTGGACAGGGACCTCCTAAAGCAGATTGTTGAGCTATGCCGGCCACGCCTGAGACATAGAACTAACAGAGGGAAACCATCCCAGTGGAAATGAAGGTATTTGTAGGCCTAAGAATAATAGTTACAGGTACCTTCCAAAGACCAACAGGGGATATGATTGGGGATCTCACAGGCATCAGCATCCAGGGTACTCCACCAGTTCCTGGATGCCATGGCAGCACATGTCGGTGAGCACATATATTTCCCCCTCACCCGTGAGGCATTGGCCAACAGTATGCATCTCTTCCAGCAAACAGCAGAATACTCTGAGGTAGTGGGTGCAATAGACTACACGCACATATGCATCAAAGCACCACCTGGTGAGCAGGGTAGCGTCTACATCAACCGCAATGGCTTCCCCTCCATCAACTGCCAGGTTGTGTGCGATGCCCAGAGCATAATACTGAATGTCTGTGCTGGCTGCCCTGGATGTTATCACGATTCCCACATCTGGCATCTGATGCAGCTGTACCAGAAATTTGCCAATGGGGACATCCCACATGGTCACCTAGTGGGGGATGCTGGATATGCACTGGAGCCGTGGCTGATGACAGCCATCAGAAAAGCACACACACCTGAACTAGAACTCCATAATGAGGCACACGCACAAACAAGAATCATAATAGAGCATGTGTTTGGGATGCTCAAGTCCCAGTTCCAGTGCCTGGGCACATACTGCTACACAGTATGATCCTGTGGAAACAGCTGCAACAGGAACAGCAAGGGGTAGGGCCACTTAGCCCCCCACCAATGCCAAGGCCTGCACATGCACAGAGTGACTCAGAGGAGGAACAACCTTAGCCTGCCCCAGTAGGCAGAAGGAGGCATGCCCAGTATGCCCTGGCCCTGGCAAAGAGGCAATGCATAGCACATACACTGACACAGGAGGGACCCAGGGAATAGCACCTCTCTCTGACTCTCACTTACAGTAAAAGGGATGCCAAACATTACACTACCTGTGCCTGACTATGCGTAGGCAGTGTACTATGTGCATCCAACATAGGCAGCCCTGCAGCATCACCCTCAATACTGGGTCACCCACATGATAAGGGACTCACACATGCCAGTCAGGAGGGGGTCACATACCCAACAACAGTCACAGCCAGCAGGACAGGTGTAGACAAACACAAACAAATGATGTACTATGGCCTCTGAATGAGGGGTATGGGTAACCCCCACCCAGGCCTACATGGACAGACTACAGCAGGCCAGGTAGTGGGATGTCAGTTGTGATGGCTAAGAAGTCAGAAACTAATGTGTATGCAATCAAAAGATAAGAATGGTAGTACACCGGTATGGCTTAGCCAGCACAATAGGTAAGACTACTGACTGAAATGGACTACAGGACATACCAGTACAGTCCTAGCAAATGTGTACAACTGTCAGGTGTGCCCCCCCCCCCCACAGAGAAATATAGTAACAGTCAGGTGCACCCCCCCAATCCTGTGTAGAAACATAGAAATAGTCAGGTGATCTCCCCGCTATGCAGATATGTTGCAACAGTCATTGCCAAATGATCGGTGGATACCCTGCAGACACAGCATGCTACCTGTTGGTGTACAACACAAAGATCAGCTGTGCAGTACAAACCACCGGACATGCTCCACACATGCAAAACAGACGGCCTTACTGGGCATGTTCACACACACAGAGAAATGAAAGCAATGTCAGTCATCAACATACTGAAAGGTCATACTGGGCATGCTCACACACTTAAACACATGAAGGCTACGTATGCAAACACCAATGGACTAGACACATCCAGCAGTTGCAATTGTTAGTGCAGACACATGTCAGTATGCACCACTCATGCCTTGCACACACAGTGGATAGGAATACAGACATATATGTAAGGACAACACACCATAATAAGCCAAAGGTAGATGGATATAGATGTGTGGAAGAGGGTGACTGTGACAAGGAGCCATCCACACCTGTTCGACCCAGCACACAGCCAAAGGGCCCCAAACACATCAGGTGCAGATGTCACACACTGCAATTACTAGCAACCAGTACCTGTCAGCACCACAGACTATGTGGTCCACGTGCCAGCTGTGCAACATGGCTGTACAAGGATGTAGTCAGCTAGTTGCCCTATACACGCACCTGTGATATGACCCCATGTGGCCACTTGTGGAGTGTCACCCCTACATGAATGGTGTATGGGCCATGCACACACCGGCCACCCCATAGCGGTACCCTGACAAGCCTGCTAAGGTTATCCAATGTGAAATACACTTTTGGGAGAGTTGCAGGCCAGTAATCTCCATGGCACGTCCCATAACTGCATACTGCTGAAGTATGAAAGACTAGTTAGGTAGGAGTTCTAACCCCAGACATGGCAACTGTGTGTGTGAGTGTGTGTCACTGTTCGTGTGTGTGTCTGTCTCTCACTGACTGTGTAGAGAACAATGCCTTTTAGGCTACTCACACCCCTTACTATTCACATACCCACTGTTGGCGATGCTGCTGATGTCACCCACCTAGAAATACTCCCCTGGGAAAGCTGTAGCCCAGTAATCTCTGTAGCACATGCTGTAACTGCGTACTGCTGTAGTGTGATAATGTAGTTAGGTAGGAGGTCAAGCCCCAGACATGGCAACTGTGCATGTGTGAGTCTGTGTGTGTGCATATGTGCGTGTCTGTCTGTCACTGACTGTGTAGAGAGCAATGCTTTTTAGGCTTCTCACACCCCTTACAACTCAAATACCCACCTTTGGCAAGGCTGCTGATGTCACGCACCTTGAAATACACCTCTGGGACGATTGTAGCCCAGTAATCTCTGTAGCACGTCCCGTAACATTGTATGGCCATAGTGTGATTAAGGAGTTAGTTGGGAGTTTTAGCCCCCGACCTGTTGACTGTGTGTGTGTGTGCATGTCTGACTGTGTAGAAAGCAATGCTTTTAGGGTACTCACATTTCACATACCCACCTTTAGCAAGGCTGCCGATGTCATGCACCTAGAAATACACCTCTAGGAAGGTTGTAGACCAGTAATCACCATAGCACATCCTGTAACTGCATACTGCTGTATTGTGAATTAGAAGCGTGGCTGGGTTCCATCCCCACACATGGCAGTTCTGGATGTATTGTGTGTGTCACTGTCTGTGTAGGGAGCAATGCATTTTAGGCTTGTCTCTCGCAGTCATTTCAAATGTCCTACTTTGGCAATCCTGCTGATGTCAGTCATTGTGAAATACACTTTTGGGCAAAGACTACTCCAGTAATATCTGTGGCGTGTACTATAACTATGTAGTGCTGTAGTGTAATACACTAGTTAGGTAGAGGTTCTACTCCCAAACATGACAGGTGTGTGTGAGTGTGTTTTTGTAACCCGTATCCTGTGTAGAAGTGGTTGTGACTGTGTTACACCTGTGGCCAATGTGGAGTGGATTTTGCATATTTTTTATATGGTGGCCATACTATATATCACAATGTCCACTGTACAGGGATAACACATGTGATATAGCCGAGAGGCCGGGGTACAGAGCCATACCCAGACATGTGACATCAAGGCCAGGCAATCACAGTTAGCAACCCCAGTATTACCCAGAGCACACTCTCACCCCATGTGTCATACACACACACATGCCTAGGTAATAGCCAATATGTGGGTAGTACACTGCATATTGGCCACTGATAGTAACTAAGGAGTGACAGTAGTGGGCCACAGAGGGCATGAAACCCAGTCCATCTGTCCAATATGCACATACTTGCAGACAGTGCACCTCCCCGATGTTTCTCAATGGACACCTGCACCACCTGTGGTGCCATCACATGTGACCCACAATGGACAACATACCCATATGAACAGATGCCACTGACACCAAGGAATGCTGATAGCATGCACTCCATGTAGGTGCAGGGTAAAGCTGTTGGCCATTACCAGCTCCCGCCACAGGTGGGCAGGACGGGCACATCTGATGATAATCTGTCTTCACAACATGGGCCGGACACACCAGGTACAGTTCCACATGTCACTGTACATGCATGTGGGAGGTGTGCACATCCCAGATGCTGTCCATGTCATGGACGAAAGAACACAATATTGCAAGCGATGCACAGCATTGCCCACACACAGTAGTCACCCAGGTAACCAGATGGGGGATACAATAGCCACCTGTGTGAGCAAATGCAGACACTACATCCCTGAGCCACAATGCAGACCATCGTAATGTGGCCTAATGACAAGGTACACCCATTGCCTAGCCTTGGACAACCGTCTTGCACAGTCGAACACCACCCACCTGTGCAGACATGCACCCATGCATGTCAGTACTGGCACCACATGTGTTTGTGTGTGTCTTGCATGCTGCAGATGTTCACATCCACACTCCCTACAATCCCATGGGCATAATGCAGCATGCTATCTGATGTCAGATACCTTCTCATACCCTTCGCCCATACAGCCCTCATATGACCTGTGTGGTGCATGGGATACCTGCACAGTGATGTGATGTGACAATCCCACAACTGATAAGTTGTACAATTGGCCCAGCCACATGTGTCAATGTGTATGTGTCCTTGTGAGAGTGTGGCTGTGTTGACACTGGCACTTGTTCATGCCGACAGGCACATGTATGTCACCTACCATACAGCTACTGTATCCCTGTTGCAGATGTCACTCACCATCACATATATGTTCTGAGTGCTCCACAACAGGTAACCCATGTGGCGCATCCAATAATTGCAGCAAACTTTGCTAGCACTACATAGTTGTCAGGGGTTTGATACCCTGTGTTGCTAGGTGTGTGACACAAACATACTTCAGTTTTACCCTCCCACCCCTCCCTGACACGTATTTGCTTCTGTCTGTGTCCCCCACCCCCTCTCAGGTGGACATGGAGACCTACAGCTGCTTTACTTAGGTAGCAGCATGTGTAATGTAAGTAATGCTCATGATCTGCTGATGGCCTCTGCATGAATCGCAGCCCTCCCCTAGCTGATTGCATGTGAAACAGCTGTGGTAACATTCCCATAGCCAATTGTATGGAAACACACTCCAATACCTAGGAACATCATGGTGGTGTTGGCCCTTTTCACCCACTGTAAGCAGGAACTGGATCTGTCGTGTGGAAAATAGCATCTCAGATGGATTGTGGTGTACGTCTAACAACATACACTGTGGAAACATTACAACAAACATGAGGTGGATGTGCCTGACCTGACTACAGACTGTAGGTGCCGCTATACTGCATTTGGAGTAATGTTGCTTTAACAGTGTTTGTGTGGATATGGCTGTTGTACATGTCTCAATACCTGCCATATCAGTTCCATGTTTGTGGAGAATCTCCATCTGCAGGGTCATCTGCAGCCTGGGCAGTGTTGTGTCTGTGGTTGCATGTGTCACCCATGGAGCATCTAGCTGTCGACTGCTGAAGGTAGTGTGAGGATTGCAGTCAGTAGCTGGAGAAAACTGGGTAGTCACAGAAGTCATATCCCTCAAAGGACATATGTTGCAACAACCCTGTAACAACAGTAAATGTATGTAGTTATCACAGCAACATGTCAATACTGGCCCTGTGTATGTGCTCCCAGCCACACCTCTGTCAACCTTTGTACATATGTCATGCATGAAGTGGTGCATATGTGCTGTACACCATACTTTGTGGCATCATATCTGAGAACAAGCCACTGATATATCTGACTGCTACACATGTTATGTACAGTAGGGATTACATTACATGACATTACCTGCACAGCTGTAGATGTTCGCACAGTACTGAGGTCTGTGTACCTATGATGAATGTCGACAGTGTGTGTAGTGTTGATATGTACCTTAGCCTGTGTACAGACTGTGGTAGATGACATTGTTCTAGGTTCCCCTACTATCAGATGTTACATGCTGCCCCACTGTATGGTACTGTAGTGGCATACATGTTTGTAGGTCCATAAACACATGTCTCCCATACCACAGACAGCCACTAGACCAAACTGTGCAGCAGGCCAGTATATGTAGGGTCAGTCTGTGAATGGCACATATGAGGATGGTGTCGAACACATAGTACACATACTGTAATACCATGCTAGCTAACCATATGTGGCTGTGGCTGTGTTCAAATTGGTTGTGGATATGTACTGTCACACAGTTGTATCTTACCCTGTGCTGTGACATGCCTGTTGAGCCTGCTTTATATGCAGGTTCAAGCTCATTCCCCCTTAGGAGATGTAGGCCAGTGTTGAGCCAGTCTGCCTGCAGCCTGCACAGTGCATTGTGACATGCCTAGCAGCTGAGTGTACCTACCCAGTGGGATGTCATGTGCAGATACTAGCCAGATGTCCCACTGCTGGCCCTCCGCTAACAGTCATGTATGTCAGACAGGGCAGTGGGATGCAGTGCTGATATATGTCAATACCTATTGTTCAGTATGTGGCCATGGCACCCCTGTACCAGTGGTCATACCATTACAGGCCAGGCAGGGCTGTGTGAATGCATGACCTATGGTGGACATCATATAGCGGTCGTTATGTGTTATACCCATCTACATGGCCATCCACATCCATATTGTCAGGCATGGTACACATTTGTAGCACTAAGGGCTTAGGTGTATACCTCTGGACTCTACAGACTCTGTCAGACCCTCCACATATATTGGCCAATATCTCTGCTGCAGTCTATAGTGGCATTATGTGCTAGCAGCGGTACTGTACACTGATGTCCTTTGGATGTTGTTCAGTAACCAATGGCACACATGTTATAAGCAGATGTGACCTCCCGCACACACCATGTCTGTGAAGACAATCCCAATGACAGTAGAAATAGTCTAGTAGTATACCTGCTATACATACCCGACATCCCCTGCAACTATGACATTGGGAACATACAGGCGGGGGTTGGCCTACACTTCATGTCCAGGACATATGGTGGGACTATATGTACATATACCTATTCAAATAGCCAGATATATGATTGCACATGTGTACTACACCCAATTAACACTGTCATGGCAACCACCTACTATAGATTCCCACATCATGTGTGCATGGTCCCATTACATCTCCTGTGTGATGGGCATCCATCCTGTGTGTGGGCAGCAGTGCTACCAACAGCATGTAGCAATACCCCTTACAGGAGAATCGGCACACTCAGGGCAGTCATATATTTGTAGGAGGATCAGGAAGAAGTATAGACAGACTGCGAGTAGAGTTGTGTTATGCTTTATACAGTACTGGTGTTACAGGGTGTGGGTGTACATACTAGTTTGCCATGGAATGCAGTCCATCTGCATAGCACACAACTGTGGGCCTACCCTCATGACGGCCGGAGATGTGCCTATCATGTCTTGTCTGTCCATCACACAGGTCTTTTGTCAGATAATACAGTGGCAGTGTGTGTGTTGCATGTTACCGGTACATGGCTACATCCATGATAGTCTCTACCATCACTTCCCTAACTATGGGTATATTACAGACTATCCTGTAACACCTGCGCCTTGCATAGTGTATGGCAGCAGTTGTCCACATATGTGCCTGTATTGCCGCCTCTGTCCATCATCTACATACCAAGCTTTGCACATATGTCATGATGTCGGTGGTTGATCCATACACACTGCCAAGTCTGCCATCAGGCCACTGCCGTTGTAACCCCCACACATATGGTGGGGCTGGGGCCATATATGTGTGGGCACCACCTACACAATACATGCACTGCAGAGCCCAGTGTATGTGACAGTGGTATATGGCCCTGTATTATTGAGTCTTGGGGGGAGCAAAAGAAATGACCTAGGCTGTTACAAAATGTGGGGGCATCAGGGCTGAGCTGCCTTAAGGTATCTGGATGTACAGTACCATATACTTCACCTATATACACATTACTGACATGGACCTGGGTAATGCAGGACTACTGCCCCTTGCCATATAAACTGTTCTGTGTGTTGGTGTGCTCATGATGGTGTCAGTTATTCCATGTTATGTAGCAGTTACAACCCATGTGGTCATATGACATCTACACCACCTACTGTGTTTGCAGTGTGTAGATAGAGGCTGCTGAACTACACACCTGGATTACATAGTGTTGAATGTTAGGTATCCTGTGGCCCAGTGTGTCTTTCCTATTGTACAATGTGAATGGCTTGGCCTGGACAGCAACAGCTGTGAACCTTTCCCGACTACTGTATGACTGCAACTGGTCCACTGTAGCATCACTCAGTTGATATAGTTGTCAGTGCCTGAGCAGCTATATGGCATGGCATGTAGAACTGTAATAGTATACGATTAAAGGTTTCCACGTTTGCAAACCTGTGGGTGTTGTTTTACCTATGACCTCTCTGTGGGTGCATGTTACAGGCAATGATTGTAATTTGTATGCGTGGCACATACAGTGTCCAGTTGTTCAGGGGTCAACTGTAGGCATAGTGGCTGTTCCATATTGTGTGCACCTTCCACTTATGTATCTTACTGTACATATAACTGCGTGTGTATGTGTAGTCACATGTATATGTACATATTATATATATATATATATATATTCACTCAAAAAGTAGTAAGAGACACCAACACGATTCAAATTCTTAACTGTTGTCAAAATCCAAAAGCAAAACACCATATAGATCCAAAAGCCACTTTAATGAAAGATATGAATAGCTTTTCAGAGTGCAGAGCTACGCTTCATCAGATAAATTTACAAAGAAATGTGCATACTTAAATACAGCCCTTTTTGGCGGGATCATTAACCAATAAAGCAATAATGCAATAATCATGTTGGTAAGCACATCACAATCTTTTCATCTGTAATCAAAAAATTATTTACAAAAACATCAACATTGCGCTTAAAAAATGATTAAAAACAATGTGGGTTAGAAAAAGTCCAAAGCGATAATACAAAACCTGCAAATACGAAACATAGTCTCAAAGCCAGCCCTCCAAAACTGTTGAAAGCTACGTGCGGTATTCACATAGCAATACTAAAATACAATCGAGGCTGTGAGCTTCAATTACTTAAAAGAAAAAAACAGTTTAGGAGCATTTACGGAAATAGTAATAGCAAATATTTAAAGCGAACAAGCCCAAAACGTACTTAATCAGCATACACATCAATCATATCCCAAAACAGACTCCTACCAAAACCATTAAAATGTAAATTAAAATACAAGCACAAAAAACCAAAACAACCAAGTTATCAGTTTCAAAACATATAACTCGATATAAATAGGAAATGTCGGATAGACATTTAGTACACAATACTAATGAAGCCCTTAGATGTATAAATCCACGGTGCATCAGGGAGCCAAAATAAATCTGGATCTATCCACTCTAACAAAGAGCTATGTAGCAACCCTCTAATGACCAAACTAGTGGATCGACAAATGCGACCATCCCCGTAGTAAAAAATGTGTAAAGAGCATTCTATACATGCGAAACAATAGTATCAAGTAATGATCAACTGTTTAAAACAAACGAGGATATTCACTCAGTGAGCAGACATACGGATAGGGGACCATACCTCGTATCTGATCCTGAAGACCACAGTAGAATCCATTGCTTGCCAACAATCCCTCACTACAAATCAAATCCAACGACCATGTAAAAAGACGATTACATAAGGAAAGAATCCAAGCCCGCATCTGGACCCTACAAAAACCAAAAGCGATATCGCAAATAAACACATTGGTTGGTAGACATATTAATGCCTATATACCACGTGTCCATTGTGTGGCAGACAAGGAAGAAAATAAAGCTATAGCCAAGCTTAGAGGCAGTAATTTAGAGACCCAAGTGGTATGACCAGGAACTACCGGAAATACCAAAGTATACAACGAATAAGCGTGTGTTGAATCTAACAAATACACACTCTAAAGAGACACATGAACACATATCAAACAGGAAAAATCTAGGTAACAATAAACACAAAAGGAAATATAATTCAATGAGGTATTCCTACGTATAGCATGGCTCATCACATGTATACTATATATACACAGAAATGCTATCAACACCTAGATGGTATGTAGTGGTAAAACATTTGTTTATGTGTTGTAGTCGTAGATCCTGAACAGGCTGACTAGCCATATAACAAAACTAAACACTGGCAATAACTAGTTGGTATTAGGCCATTAAAATAAATAAATCAAATATGCACATCAAAAACCATGAAATAAAAACAACTAAAGAACTAATAAAAAATAGAAAAATATTTGGGAATAAATAAATAAAAAAGTGGTAGATATATATATATATATATATATATATATATATATATATATATATATATATATAGATATAGATATAGATATATATATATACCTGTATCTGCATACCTGTGTCTGTGTGTCTGTAGCCTGGTAATATTGATGACTTCCACATAATACATTACCCATGGGGAGCCAGACTGTACTGCATGATATGTTACCAATACCAGCCTGACATCATACAGGTGGATGTAGTACAGGTAACATTGTGTGCCCATGTTGTCAATGGCCCTAGTCATGGGATCTCCAACACTTGGTAGAGTATTGCAGGGTGGATGTGTTTGGCTGGGGGCATGCCTATTTGTACAACTCATATAGTGTATGGTGCCTCTCAACCCCATTAACGTAACATGTAGCCTGTTACAGTCCTCTCCCTAACAGTTACATGTGCCTTGCAATACCAACACAACAGTGTTGTACCAATGGGTTGGTAGACATGGAAATCCCATTGAGGTTTGCCACGTGTGTGTATATGTGCATGTGTGCATATCTGTAGGGTACACCATTCCAAGTGGACATACTCCTATTACAATACACATGACACACAGTAGTACGGATATTGTTGTTGTTGCCCATAGGTGTGGCAATGCAACACCCTGCTGTGCCTGTGGCATGTGCATCACATGCATATCCCTGTGGTACCACTGTTGTGATATGCAATGGGTTGTTTTGGCGTCATGGCCAATGAGTGATAGTGGGTATGTCAGAGTATCGAGATGGGTTCCAGTGTGTACAATATCCAGTGGGGGATGTAGGTGCTGTGTACACTGTCTTTACACCATGATACACCTGGTATATGGCCCACATACCACTCTCAGGTGGCCAATGTCACCATCACCCATACAGGTAACAGATAACAGGATACAGCCCAATTACACATGTGCTGTGTGCAACCTACCTGTGACACATTGGACATATGGACTAGTTAGCTAGCAACTATACAACCATGTCTCTAAGATGTGTGTCTACCTATTATGTGTCAGTCAATGTGTATATGCTGGTATGACACACTATGTATTCTCCATATACAAACATTACATCCCCCATCTGCATGTAGCACGTGACCTGGTACACACCTCACCCTACAGATGGTGTCGTGTGTGCAATGACAGCCACACAGATCAGTAGCACTACATACCTGGGTTGGGGTCTAGACACAATGTCGCCAAGTAAGGATATGTGTGTGTATGTGGATGGGTTGACATAAGGGTGCAGATTATACCTGTACCAGCAGGCCACTGGTCAATTTTGCATGCCTACTAACTGTTATACATGCCTGTGGCATGTGTGCAACTGTACACCACATATGTCACGGCCATGGTGTCACCACATTGACATACCTTGTTGAATATGACTGCAGACCATCCTCCTGCTGACACATGTATGCCTACAAAACAAATGGATGACAGTACGGGGATAACAACTGGTGTTACCAGCAGCTGAGATGCATCATAGCTGCATGGCTACACTACCTGACATGTATGCAGTACACATTAGCCCTGACTACATTCTACACTGCAGTACATTGTGGCACACTATCATAGTCACTGTGTGCATCAGAACCATGTTAGCCTGCCCCTGCATCGATGTTATGGATAACAGGGATGTGGAATATGTATCATCATATGCACAGGGTGTGTGAAAGTCATCTTAGCTGCATGGCTACACTACCTGACATGTATGCATTACACATTACCCCTGACTACATTCTTCACTGCGGTACATTGCTGCACTCCATTACAGTCACCGTGTGCATCAGAACCATAGTAGCCTGTCCCTGCATTGATGTTATGGATGGCAGGGATGTGGCACAGGTATCATCATATGCACAGGGTGTGTTGCAGGTGTGCCAGAGGCCAAGAGTGGTCCAAACATGTATCACCATGTGTGTGGGTGAGGGGTGTAGTTCATTGATTGGGGCATGGTGATGTGGTGTGTGTCGGTATGGGGTTGCCCTAGGTGTGGTTGCATAGTGTGTGGGTATGCATGCACACAGTTCTGCCATGTGGCTGCCCTATACGGGTGATGTTGGACAGCTGCAGACCATACCTGGAAGGGTGTGCAGTTCACTGCCTCCAGCTACAGACATGCTGACTGTGCCTGCCAGGGGTTCCATGGGCACATGCAGGTACAGACCTTGAGGTGCTACTCTCCCCTGATGATGACATATGTCCGCTGAAACCATGTCCCACCTGGGACTGGCCAGGGCCATGTGCACGAGGCCTGCTGTGGTGTGGTGTGGATAGCAGCCCCTGTGGTGTGCTGGGGATGGTACTGCCACTACAGGAGTGGCTAGGCATCCTGGCACTTCAACGCTGACCGCCAGCTGCTGGTGTCTCTGGCCTATGTCCACGCTGCCATTGCACCACTCCCACCACACGTTTTAGCACAGACATGCCACGGTCGAGGAGGCCAACCATCTCACCCCACCGTCTATCCATGACCTCGGTATATTCATGGAAGACACCAGCGAGTTCATGGAGGTTGCCACTTACAGCTGCAAAAGCAGACCTCTGCAGCCTCAGGCCCTGTCTGGTGTGCATTTCCATATGTACCTGTGCCTCCATTATGGCCTGAAACATGCTCCTGATGGTACCAGATGTGGTGCCTCTGCCAGGGGCATGATGACCTGCAGGCCTCCCATGAGCACCACAGTACATTTGCCGATGTGGTGGCCTTCCGGGCATCCAGCTATGCCGACTGTGATCCGACACAGTTGGCATGGACACCACACTTTCCTGGCCATTGCCACCAAGTGCCAACTGTCCCTCTGCTATGGCCACATGTGATGGGGTTGTAGGGGCACTGCAACTGTGTGCGGGCTTAGGGTGGCTAGGAAGATGATGACACATGTTGGCACAGTGTCGGCCTCTGACAACCCCACCTGTGCCTCACTTGTACCATCATCATCAGTGTCTGTAGGGACACCTACCTCAGTTTGCATGCAGGAGGGACCCTGACACACCTCGCTACCTGTGGGGAAACAAATACACACATTAAAACCTATACAGCATTGCATAACAGTACACACACTCACACTGACAGCCACCTTACTACCTCACTTTCCCTGAGTTACAGACAGTCCCACAGTCAGTTACATGTTTTAGATATTAAAAATAAGAAATGCACAAACACACTTTATAGGCATGTTGAAAAACATGATAACCATAATTTTAATTTTTTTAATTATAGAGCAGATACACAAGGATTCACAGGGGTGGATAATAAATGAACATTTAGATAAACAGGAACTTAGATGGCAAATTTTATTGGATGCCTGTAATTATCCTGGATTAAATGATAGTAGTAAATTACTCCCCTGTTACAATTATTGGCATATAGTATTAGATCATTTTAACTTAGTTTTTATACAAATTTGATAGTTTTACTTTAAATGATTAATTAAATACATCATGTGATTAATTGTGAGGAGTATATATTGGGAATGTTTTTTTGTGAAATAATGTTCTGATGAAGATTTTTCAAAAGTGCTTAACAACTGTAGTTTGGTTATTAAAGTATTTGTTTGGACTGCTTGCTGTTTTCCTGGAGTTGTTCTTCAACTTTGTTCTCTGTTATATATGTTCCCCATCCTGCATGGCACTTGCTAATATACACGCACCACTACTGCCCATTAACATATCATTCCTCTCCATGACTACACGTGTGGTTACAACACTTGACCAGTTACTCCATCGCCTCCCTGACTTGGGTGGAGTAGGTTGTACATGGCCTCACTGCTGTCACCCTGTATTACCCTGTGTATGGGCAGTAATGGTGTATGAGGCCCCTATATGGTTGGGGCTGCTATATTCACTACATATGTCACACACCAAAGCCTCATACTACAGTCTTGCTCAGTCCATGCCACATCTCCTGCACATGTGACCCATCATGCTGACAACAGTACTACCTGGGTGCACTCACTGATATGCTGTTTTAATTCCCTATTGCATTTGCAGTGCTGCATATGTGGGTAGCCGGTTACCTGTTTGCTGCTTGCAATATGATCTGTATACCTGGTATGTACTGCACCACTCAATGCATGCTCCATGCTACAGACCTTGTTTTGCTATCAGCTGTCTTGTGTTCACATACCTGACATGTTGTCCTGATGTCCCATGTCTCACTCTATGTACAGCACAATCCCAAGGGGAAGAACTGCCATGTGGTCAATCCCACTATCAGCTATGTATACATGGACACACAAACACACACACACACACACACACACACACACACACACACACACACACACACACACACACACACACACACACACACACACACACACACACCTCACCCGCCTACATGTGGATTTGCACAATATTTGAACACACAGTCCTCCCATTACCCTTCTATCAACATGCATTACATATGGTGGTCAACAGCATGCAGTGCAACTATAGTGACATTATGGTAGAGGCAGTATACATGTGTGTGAGGCATGGGCTGTGTTGGTAGGTGATGGCCCTTCCCCATGTTAACACTGCACCCATGTACAAAGTGTTACTGTGGACCTGTTTTGCACCCTGCCTTGTACTGTGCACCATACCTCGCAGGTGTAGAAACCATTGATGCATCTGTATGTGTCGGTTATGTCAGCTCCAATGCTCACAGCCCCTATGTATTGTAGCAACTCATACCTGGGTTGATATGTGTACAGCTGTACAGCTATTAGTTGCAGATGCCTGGTGTCTGCGTTACAGATCACAACATCAGCAGTGCATGTATGACCAGTACATGATTCTTACACTGACAACCAGTGGACCTTACCATGGTTGTGGGGGGGGGGGCTACACATGTCCCAGACCTCTGCATGGTCGCAAGGTCTACTCATGTGCACATCCCTTGGACTGCACACACTGCTGTCATGAGTGCTGTGGGGTCAGGGTTACATTTGCAATGTTTACTTAACCTGATTCTGTGCAGCTGCAGCCATGGTGGTGTTGAGTCACACATGTCCCTACTGTAGGCCGTGTGTCCTGCCACACTTCACATCCCTGTGGACACATTGCTCATTGACAGGATGTTAATTATCCTGCATGTGTCTGTTGTACCCTTCCGATACCTCAGCAATGGTCTCTACTGTGATGCAGTGCATTTCACAGCAACAAAACATGAACGTGTACAGCATGCAGTATGGGTAGGTGAGTTAGACGTGTGCATGGGATATCCCATAGCTATTACATGCCAAGTTTCTCATCATGCATGGACACGAACCATACTCACTGGCTATGGGCTGCTGCCATGGTGGTATCCTGGAGGGACCTACATAGGAGTGTGAGAAAGATGATGTCAGTGGAGACAGCTGTGGTATTCATAAAAGGTGAGTGCAGCATTACATTACATCAATAGTAGAATTACACAATATTACAGCTTATACACAACTGTTTATTACTACTACACAGTAGCAGACTATGTATATAACATCTCAGTTTTGCATGATGTACCTGTACAGATGCAAATGCATACACAAACGTGAGGTACCAATGGGCCCAGGGGCCTTACCTGCCCACTCCTCAGCTGGTGTGTCATTGGCACCCACCTCAAAGATGTGCCCTGCCAGGTGTTGATGCTGCAGGCGGCCAGGTGCCACAAGGCTGCAGAAAAGCTCCTCCACATGGGTGAGGGGTGGATGAGTGGGTTGCCCCCCTATTGCAAAGTGGTCCCCCCTTATGGCAGCTGCAAACTGATGTACATGGCAAACCACGTCGGTCCAATGATGCCGGACCTGCTCATAGCTGCGGTTATGCAGTCCGACATCATTGACCCTGTGGACTAGCTTGTTCCACAAGGTGGTCTTTTCCTGCTGGTCATGGGTGGTCCACCCAAACAGCAGTTCGTAGTGCTGTACCAGGTGGTCAATAATGATCTCTGTCTCAGCGGCGCTGTATGCAGGAAGACGACTATGTGACATGTTTCCTGGAAGACATAAAGATGGAAATAGGTCTGAGCCACCCATACAGCAGGGTTACCATAGTTCTTAATACACATATTTGTCTCCCCCCACCATATCAGCTACTACAAACCGTTCACAGACTGCAATTGTTATGTCAGCTGCTTACCTACCATTGGGACATATATTGTATTGTACCAAGCTTTGTGCTATGTGTATGTGCCATGCTTTGTGCTATGTGTTTGTAGCCATGCTCCCTGTGGGGACACTTATCTTTACTGGCCTGTTGCAGACTATTTCACCTGCATGCCATTGTCAGTGCCACTATATATATATGGGTATAAATATACATCTATGTACATATATGTGTAGATATATATTGTACGTTGTTGATATATCTATGTCTATATGAGTGTCTATGTATCAGTACACATACATGTCACATTCTGTATCACATAGATACATGGAGTGCATACAGACATCTGGTCCACATTCTGTAACTGTCTTTCATTCAGAGTTGCACTGTTCTGCCTTGCTGCAACACAGACAGGTGCCACATGTGAACACAGACTAACATTAGGGTGGTAAATATGGTGTGAGATTGCTGGTATGCCTATTACACACCTATGGCATTTGTGCATACTACATTACACATTAACATGACTGTCCTGCAAGTGGTATGCTCTGACACCCATGTGTCTATCATGACGGCAGTACATCCACCACCATTGTCCACACTAACATAACATACACAGATATTATGGCTGACATCTTTGTTATTCATTGCTGATCTGCACAGTTGGCGGGTATGTCCCACTGCTTACAGGGGCAGACAGTATTGTCCAGAGCAGTTGTTCAGCAGGACATCATTACAGAAACAACTACAGATGGCACATATCAAATATTCAACATCATATATCCTATTAATCTATATCACATAGTACATTAAATTACATACAGTTATGTTTTACATACCTTATATTCTTTGGACGGGTGTGGCGCCTTCCCAGTTTTGGCTTGTAGGTTTTTGTTCCCCACTGTGTGTGAGTTTCGTTTTATATTTTCTTTTTTTTCCCCTCTCTTTCTCGCTCTCTCCCTCTCCAGTAGAGTGAATGTGTTGGTTTGAATGGATTTCAGCACGTCTTTTTTAGGTGATGCACATGGTTAGGTGATGGGCTCTGCACCAATCAGTGTGCAACAGTTGCTGACTGCATGCAGCCTGCTGTGTAGTGATTCAGTTAACCATTGTCATGGCAACTCAGTACTATAAATTGCTTACTCATGTGGGTGTTGTCCCTTCACCTTTCCAGTATGGAGGAAATCCTTTCTGTATGTGGGGAGCAGTGTTACAGACAGCAGGTTGCAGTGCCTATTACAGCGGGGCTTGCAGACAAAGGGCAACTACACAATTTTAAGAAGTTCCAGACCTACAGACAGAGTGAGTAGTGTTGTTATGTGCATTGTATATTGCTGGTCTTGCAGTGTTTGCGTGCACATAGTAGTTTAGGATGGAATGCAGTCTGTCTGCATAGCTCTCAACAGTGGGCCAATCCACATGATGGCCAGTGGATTGTCTGTTTGCTTTTGCCTGTGCACCACACAGGTCTTGTCCTAGATATATCCCTGGCAATCTGTCTGTTGTGTGCTATCAGTACATGGCTACTTCCATTTGTGTTCCTGATGTGTTATTTCTGCATAAGGGTATGTTGCAACGAATCCTGTAACACCAGCAGTTTGCAGGGTGTGTAACAGCAATATTGTGAGTATGGCCCTGTGTTCCTGCCTCTGTCCTCCACATATATGGCTGGCTTTGTCCTGCTGTGATACGGTTAGGGGTTGTTCAGTATTGGCCTATCATTATTTACTGCTAGCATTCCTGCTATCATCCCAGTCATATCGTGTACTCCCACGATATTTGTTGGTCAGGGTCCATACATGTGTCAGATACATAGACATTAGCACAGGTAATAAATGTCCCCTCAGGCCTTGACTACAGGGTGTAACTGGCGGCTGCTGAACTACATCTGTTACTGTTTATTGTTACCTATCTTGACGGCAAATCCTTTGTCTACAGTTGTACGAATTGACGGGCTTGGCCTGGACAACATAGTATGTTATATATCCGCACTGTCTGCATCTACTGTTTTGTGTGGGCCTAGCATTCCTCACTGATTAAATAACTCCATATCTATGTGCTGTAAGTAATGGCATAAATTATTGTAAAATACACCATTAAAGGTTGTCTGTGTATACATACCTGTGTGTCATCTCATGTTCTTTGAATAGTGAGTGGGTCTATGTGTAATGCAGTACTCCTGTTCAAGTATAAATGTCATTTAGTAGGTTATACAGCAAAATGATGTTGATATACCGATTTCACATGGAAAATAGAATGTGCTGCAGTGGGACTCGAACCGGGAATGCACATGAGTTAGGCTGATGCTCTGCCCACTACACTATTGCAGTTCTGCTTAATTTGCATATTTCTACCTTAATGTCATACCCATGCTCCCTTTCCCCAGCCCCCGAGCTCCACGTACACAGCATTCATCCATTTTCCAGTTGCTAGCCCTGCCATACCACACCTCCACACATTTCCCTCTCTGCACATCTCGGTACTCCTCCATTTTACTGTCTCAACGCAACCTTCTGCAGGCTCTTCATCAGTTTAGTCCATGTATGTTCAAGCCTTCCCTTGAGCCTCCTCCGATACTGGTGGAAACATCACTGTGACTCAAAAAGTATGGTGCGTCCCACCAGGGATGGACCTGTTGTTGTGCCACGTGTAGACTTTGCTGGTCTACACTGTTTTTCCCACTGGTAGCATCCTGCCAGGGGTTTGAGAAGCAGCGGTTTGCTTACACACCAGACCAACCTCATCTCCCACTTCCGTGGATGAAGCATGCCCCCACGGCATGTCACATTTTCCATTCAGTATTATACAAGACTGCTGTACTCACAGTATGTGTGGACAGGCACTGTTTATTGATACTCACAGACTGCTCAGAATACTGTGATTGAGCAATGTGCACATGTTTGCTGGTATTAATGTGCATACTTACATACATTTCCTATACTGTTGACTTACTGTGCCGGATGATATGTTTGTGATAACAGCAGCTGATTGTATATCTGTGCCATGCCTTCATGGTAATTCACTTGTACTATAGTGTGCAGGGTGGGAACCTCAAAGTGCTGATTATTTTGTTACTGGCCATGACAAGGGCTGTGGGCTACAGCGTGCCTATGGCACTGCAGGGGAAGTGTAGGCAGGTATGTGCTGGTGTGCACGAGGTTCAGACTTGCTGACCTCCGGTTATGGCATCTTACACTGGGTTGGCCTCCACATTGCTTAACCAGTGTGGGCATTGCTTACCACCGCCCAAACAGGCGTACTCCCGCTTGCTGCCACATACCCCGCGCTACTTCATGAACATGTCAGTATTATACATGCTTAAGCCAGGTGTACATGTCAGGTATGACTGTTCACGAAGGTCAGTGTAAGGTGAAGTGGGATTCCAGTTTAGCAGTTCTGGATAGGTTACACTCAGGTATTCTGGTTAGGTTTAGTTATGCCATACCTGTGTTGTAGAGTAGATGTGAACAGTGAAGGTGTAGGTGGGTAGGTGGAGGGGGGGGGACATTTTAACTGTATAGTAGGCCATTCGACTGATTGGTGGGAGAGCAGTAGTGCAGGTTTGCAGGGTGTTGGGATATGTATGCGAGTTAGGACTGGAGGTGTCAGTGTCAGTAGTTGGTCTAGGGTTATGGAGTGTTAGTTGGGGGGTGGTGGACTTCGCCAGGTGGTGAGCAGGTGGTGATCCAAGTGTGCTTGAATTTTCCCTTCATGTGTTATTTACATGTGTCATCTGGGACAGCTGTTGTAATACTCTTGGGTTGGAGGTTCCAGATTCTGCCAATATAGTTGTGTGGAGGGTGTCACCTACTTGTGACTGTGAACATTTCTAGGAATGAAACAGGGGTCGATAGGTAAGTGGTATTATTGAGCCACACAAAAGGGCTGATAGTAGGGGACATGTCCAGGGATGTGCAGGATGGCTGATGGGAAGGTCCACAGCTGGTACTTCTACAGTGACAGCTGTGTATATACCCTGCATTTGGGGGTAGGTCTGGACACTCACACCCCTGGGTGGGGGTGAAGGACAGCAATAATACCTTGTGATGCCAATTAGTTTGGCTTACATGCCTACAGTAGGGTGTTGCGACCATGTGTTCTTTGGTGTCATTTAGTGGGTTTGCAAAAACACATCTGGTTATACTGTCCTTTGCCATGTAAACTAGACATTGCTGTTGTGGTATTCATACCAGGCGTGGCTGCTCGTTAGGTGTCGGGTCTGCCCAATGCACACTATTGCTTACATCCCTAGTGCGGTCCACATAGAACTGCTCCAGCCAACACCTGCATGCCTAGGCCCATAATTACATGCCCATAGTTCCCCACCTGCACCACCTCTTCGGCACTCTTCCTTAATCCGGGTGCAAGTTGGGTCTGAACACACCAGTACACACAGCCCACTCCCCACTTCTTGGGACCCATCACGTATGTTGTCTCACCCCATGGGTCATCAGGCTTCCCCAACCTTGTGCTCTGGGTACATGCGTGCCCTGCCATATGTTATCTGTGTAATGGTTGGAAGGCCGAATAGCCGTATAATTTTTGGCTTGTCCCGCAAGGGACATTCTTGTCTTTGTTTCAAGATTAGACTTGGCGGGTCCCTCCCACTGGTAGCATCCTGCCTGTAATCTGGGAAGCAGTGGTTTGTTTACTTTTATTGTGTGTTTGTATGTTTCACCTGTCTAGCTGGGGGGGGGGGTGTTGATGTTACGTGTTACACATTTGTTGATTGGGCCCCTCATCCCCATTGGCACGGCCTGTGAACATATGTAATCCTTAACAGCTGTATCATATCCTAGCTATATATCTGTGTATATTTACACACACACACACACACATACATATATATATATATATATATATATATATATATATATATATATATATATATATATATATATATATATATATATATATATATATATATATATATATATATATATATATATATATATATATATATATATATATATATATATATATATATATATATATATACATATATATATATATATATATATATATATATATATATATATATATATATATATATATATATATATATACATATATATATATGTATGTATATATACACACACACACACACACACACACACACACACACACACACACACACACACACACACACACACATATATATATATATATATATATATATATATATATATATATATATATATATATATATATATATATATATATATACATACTGTATATATAAAATGACATGTGGTTGTATGGGTGGCTGCATATGTATATATCTATATGTGGTGGGTATTTATATATGTCTGTCTATGTATGTATACATTTGAACTACAGAGAGGAAGAGGTATATCTCCATGTAGTTATGGATATATATACACACACATGCCTCTACATATTTAGCTACATATCCTGTCATGTTGCCTGTTATTGCTGTGTACTGTTTTGTATACATACCGGCCAACCTTTTGTGCCACATATGCTTTGCGATACCTACAACTAAATCCGTTAGTGTACACCAATTCACACATGAAATCTATTGCTAGTACCAGGTAATCATTCATCCCCGAACATTGGGTATACTTTCGTCTACACCCAGAGTTACATAGGTACCCATGGCTATGTGCATGGACTACGGGGTGTGCCAGACCTAGGATACTTGGGTCGAGACAACATAAGGGATGGTTCCCGAGAGGGGTGTGTGGAGGGGGGGCAATGTGTAGTGGTGTGGTAGCTACGGGCCAGTAACCAGGGTTGAGATGGCGGCTGCATGTGTGCAGCAGGTGGGCGGACGTAGAACAGTGGGTAATGCATGTATGGCTTATAGAGGGCCTTGGTTGGATGGGCCTGTACTGCTCGGGATGTCTAGTGGGTGGGGGAGAGGGGGATGTGATGTCAACATGTGGAACATGACCGAGGACTAATTTAAATCCCTATTTCAATGACACACATACATTACATTGGGCTTAGTAGTGTTTTGCAGGGTGATCATGTTTGTCTGGGCAGGGGGTATGCCAATTCGTATGTGACGTATATTGCTTGGGGCCTGTCAAGGCCTTTCACAGTGCATGTGGACATGTATGTGTCTGTTAATCTACCATTGCTATCTACAGATGTCTGGCCATATATACCTTTGTGGGTGTATATATTTGCTTACATATTTCTAACTGTGTCAGTTTATACCTATGGAGACATTTCTCTGTGTACATATGTGTAACTTGCTGTGTATATGTGGACGTATGGATATTGACATATATATGTGTAGTTGTCGGCATTTGCATGTATATCTGTTCATATATTTGTATATGTATGTATATATATATATATATATATATATATATATATATATATATATATATATTTATATGTGTGGACAGTTATTTTGATATATATACATGTGACTACATCTATGGATATGTTGTATCCATTTAGGTAGTAATATATGTGCACACACACGTCCATCTAGCTGTAGGTCTACATTCTCTGTGCTGCTGCATGACTGGACTGGATGATATGTTTCTGACAACACTGACTTTGTTTGTATCTGTCATAGCTTAGTGGTAATTCCCTTTGTCTAAGGTGTGCAGGCTCATTGGTTCGAGCCTTGCAGGAGCTGTTTACTTTGTTGCTGGGCAGAACACGGGCCGTTGGGTACTGAGTGATTACAGCACATTAAGCAGTTGTACTCGGGTGTGCACAGGTTTGCATGGAGCTAAGCACTGCTAACCTCTGGTTACAGATTCTAACACTCAGTTAGCTTCTACTTTGCTTAATCTGTGTAGATAATGCTTACCCCCATGCAAACGCACTTACACATGCTTACTAGTGCTTATATATGCTTACTACTGCTTATTTGTGATTACACCTGCTTCCTAGTGCCTTATTAATACAGTCGTCCAGTTCACATTTAATGTTATTTAGTAGGTTATACAGGAAATATATGAGAAAAAAAATGTTCATATACAGATTTCACATAGAGAATGGTATGTGCAGTAGTGGGACTCAAACCAGGAATGCCTGCTCATTAGGCAGATGCCCTGCCCACTACACTATTGCTATGCTGCTCCCTTTGCATATATCTTCCTTGTTGTCCTCTTCGGCCTTTTTGGCTGCTTTAACCATAGCTAAGCGATGGGCACACCCACACACCTACGTTTAGCTGTACTTGGATTTATGATAAATATGACGGGTTTTCTTCGGTTTATTTATATGTACTGTTGCTGTTGTACACATGGGGGACTGTTGGTGGGGATATGGGGACATCTATGAGCGGCCTCGCTCATTTATTTCCACTTTCTGCTGTTCTACTTTGCAAGGGGGTGTTTATTCTGAGTGCTCTGCTCTCAGACACGCTCCCTGCACTCGTACACACTCCATGTATGCTTAGGAGGTCGGGCAGCATGCCTTCATTAATATGCATGGCGCATTGCCATCCTGCTCCTAAGCGGCCACTTCCATGCAGGACTAGACTAGTCCTACACGGAAGATTAGTAAATCCTGGGGTGTGGGTTTCTGTACTTACACTACAAAGTATACAGAACTGCGAGTTAGAAATCCGGATGATCCATAAAGCTGTCTTTATATACTGTTCACACCTGCAATGTAAATCTGTCCATACAATTGCATATGGGATTGAAATCAATTAATGAAAATGGCAAAACCTGTATACATAAAGGCCAATCAAACATCAGTCAGCTAATGTACTACAATTTCTAATAAAACATATTTTCAAGAAAAATAAATTTAAACAGCTGCCTTTGAGAATGAGTAACTTAAAAAAAGATGTAATATTCTGCAAAACAGAAATGCTAGCAGGTGCCAATTTACCTCTGACTCGGTATCACTGAAAGTAAGAGCACCTCATGTTCACCCGAGTTTAAGCATTTGCACCATACATAATTAATGAGGTTCATTAAAATTCTAGGTTTTGGAATTCCATTTGTGCACATCTGTGTAAACTGGCTGCATGTGGCAGAACACCCAAGTGTACTGTGCAAGTAACCAAAAGATATCAATAAATGGTACCATGTGTAGCACCTGCCTGTTATCTTCCAATGATCTGATAACATGACATAAGCACCACTTTTAAATATTGATTTTAATACATTTGCAGAGCAGACCATTGCTATCTGTGAAATGAGTGGAACCCCGGTGAGCATTTTTCAAATTTTACATTTACCATACATTTTCCATTGGATGATCAAGATAGCTACTTCCAGGAGGCTGAGACATGTCCTTACACCCAATGGGACTGAGAAGGAGACTATCCACATGCTGACGATCTACGCTGGAGTAGAGCATCGAATGAGAGTCAGGTCAACGCAATGACTGATATCTATAACCAGAGTGTAAGGAAGCACCAAAGATGGATGGGATCTACTAGACTAGATTACAGGTTTGCCACCACTATGATGACCTGCATTGACATGATGTGGAGGAGCATCATCAGAGGGTCACTGAGGTGCAGAGACAGCATGTGAATTCCTAGAGTAAGGGTGACTACTCTATGTATACCTGAGTATTCCTATAGAATTTAGAGATATATATCTCTGTCCTGTATATATTAGATAATCATTAAGTAGCTTTTATGACAGCTTATTTAGATAATTAAGGTGCCATGGTAACTGCCCTCCATATAAGTATGGGTTTGATTCCCATGCTGTTTATTTAATACTCTTTATAATATACATAATTATGAACTTTGTAGATGTACATCTGTTTTCCAATATATAACAACATAATTTCACACATCCACTGTCCTTGTGCATCACTGACGTCTAGAGTACCTAGGCCGCTGATGACTACAAATTCCATAGTTATCTATTATAGTATGAAAGTAGTGGCTGTTGCAGCAGTGTATGTCTGAATAAAAACTCATACATAACTTCTTTAATTTGTTCCTCCCTATAAAGTGAACATTCTTACTACAGTCCCATTTTTTAAGCCAAGAGGAATGCCTGTCCAATTGCTTACACATATGTTTTCTGTTATGTGTTGATAACTGTTATTTCTTAGGGCATAATGGCCAATAAGTGTTGGAAGTTTCCATATTCATATGTTTACTGCAGGAATTTGAATAAACACAAGCAGCTCTTTAACTGCAGGGTTATTAAAGCAGTACCTGTTTGTTAAGAAGAAGCATGTGTTGCCTGTTAGCTTGGCCTGTAAGAAAATTGGCCAGCATGCATGGGTTCCAATCCACATAGGGAAAACATCAATAAATTTTTCTCTTGGCTTACTTCACCCATAGCAGTTATATACAGAAGTATATTGCACTTATTGATATTAATGTTTATTCTGTGTATGGTTATGAGCAACTCAGTTATTTGTCGAATTCCTATGAATAATCCTGTAATCTGTAACATGCAGGTCTTTCACTGCAGTTATTAAAGCAGTACCTGTTTTTGAGACAAACCATACGTTGCCTCTTAGCTTGACCTGTAAGAAAATGTGCTAGCATGTCTACATTTTGGTGTGCCATGGGTTCCAATCCACATAGGGGAAACATATCAGTAAATTGTTCTGTTGGTTTACTTCACCCATAGCAGTTATGCAGAGAATATTGCATTTATGGAGATTAACCTTTACTTTGTGCATGGTTATGAGTAACTCGGTTATTCACCATACTCCTTTTAATATGCCCATAATCCATAATGCTCTGTTAACAGCAACTCTTTAACTGCAGAGTTAGTAAAGCTTGCTACAGACAGTGATATGTCTGACAAATGAGTTTTGCAATATAGTATTATTTTTAAAAGTGCTGTCAAGGTTTTTTGATCATTAATTAATACAGTCACTTCAAGAACCACATCATCCTTAGCTTTTGAGAGAGAGGGGTGGGCAGAAATGCAGAACAGGGAAGATGTATGTATTTGCTTTATGATGCGCACTTTGCCAAGGAATATCTTAGTACGCCCAGATATCGGACTCGTACAATAACTTGTATGGTTCTGTTAACAGAAGCTCGATGGTACATGACTCTGTCCCACTGTCTGGCAAATGTATGTTTCCCATTACTGTTAACGTTTCTGACCACAGTGCTGACATGAATTAAGTTTTGGCAACTCTTTACCCTTATGCCCAGCACATGATCATTCTTTGAAATCCTGAGATAGGATACATATTAGTATAACATCCCCCATCCAGGTGATATAAAACCAAGTCTTTTCACTGCATTCACAGCATACACTTTCAGTTAAGATGGATTATTTAGGCAAGTAGGTAGCAAGGTTAGAATTTGGGTGTATATTATAGTTGCAGCTTTGAATCTTATGTCTTCCAATCTATGTTCAAAGATATAAAAAACTGTATATACCCTTGAAAAATATGTATGGTGATTACCTACTGTTCTTTAGACTTGAATTTTCTAGAGGCTCTTCTGGGAAATTTATAGCACTATTATTTGAGGAATATATCATTCACAGTTGCTTTTTTCTTTTTGCGGGTGATAAAGACAGGACCAGAACTCATGCTCTATGCATCCAGCAGATGCACTGGCTTGAGGAGCAATGGAGGGAGACAGGTATATTGGATTACTTTTTCTGTTTTGTAAAATTAAATGCATCTGATCCTTGTTACTTGCCTGTATTTTTTACATTACCATGTATGTTGCTTAGAATGCATGAATACCCATCATAAACCAGTAAGGTAAGTGAAGTAATCAGACTATAGCTGTGCTTAAAACTATAATTTAAATCCAGAAATGTGGAAATATCTTGTAGAATTAAGCCATTTTTTCAGCACACAGTTTTTGAAATGTACACACCTAAATGACAGTTAGATTGATACATATGTCACATGTAGCTGTTGTGGTAGGTGTTTTGCCTATTTTGCCTATAAGTCTTTGTGTTTTGACTGCTGTTTGTAATGCATGGTTTGAGGTAATTGTACGTGTGTCCCAGTGACTGATCTGTCGTGCATGCCCTGTCTGTTCACAGACTGAATAGTTGTCTGCTGTGCTGTGTTAATGTTCTTAGTGCCATTTGCAGACTGTGTGGCATGTCTCTCAGTTCAGCATTAATACTGTATCTGCCTATAACATCTTGGGTGTTTTTGTTGCAACACACTTGTACTCTAGATTTGTTGACACTCGTTCTGATAGATGTTTATTTGCAAAATGTCATAATCAGCAAGCATCATCAGGATGTTTGCATTTTGCAGGCTATTGCTTGGTACTAATTGTAGGTAGGTAATGCATACAGTTGCACACACAGTACAACATATCTTAGATTCTCATATGTCACAGGCTGTGGCGCTTGAACATATAAGATGTTTATTACTGTTGTATTCATTATATTGATGCGTGTTCAACCAATTATTATGCTGTGTGGCTCAGATGTCTGTCATATGGTTTGGCTAGTTTCCACAATATTGTCTTCTCACTTTCTCCTCATTTTAGCAGTGACACTTGTTGGCTGTTCATATGAATCATTGCATGCAGACACTACAATTTATAATTTCCTACAATCATAGATTTTTACTACTCTAATGACTAGGGTGGGCATTTCTTAGCCTAGCCAAGTGTTCATGAAATAATATCTGTCCATAATGGACATGGGTGACAGTCCCAGTGCAAACTTGCAAATCCCCATACATTGGTGTAGGTTGTGCTTAAATTGTGTAATATACAAAATCAGTTTCACATGGATTTGAAGCCTGTCCATAGAAGGTGCAGTCTGTGGGACACATATCTGTCTCTCCAGCATGTTCTGTTTAAGTCACAGACAAAAATTATGATCCTCAGATTTTATATTTCTGTTACTGTTTCTGATACTGTTTGACTTATAAATATGCAGGATATTTATAGCTGTGGTGTTTCCAGATGCCTTGTAAGCCAATCATAAGATCACCCTTCAGAAATGTATTTCAGACTGAGGAGAGTGAAAGATCTTTAAGGCCCACCACATAAGGTAGGTTTTTATTCCTTTTATTCCTTGTTTATTTAAAGTGTGAGATAGTTGTAGTTTCTGCATATGCCTGGTCAGGTGCATACTTAAGGGAGCATTGTACTCTACGATTGTTGTAATTAGGGCAGACTACAGTGAGATAATGACCTCTTTGAACCTAGCTGCCATGCCCTAACTTATAAATTGTGCAACACAAATGATTTCCTCACCACTGTGCCATGTGATGGTCAAAGTTAAGGCTACTGTCTACATGCATACACAGATTCCTGACCACTGGATTGACTGTGGGGGTTGTATTTTCAAGAAATTAATTATCCGAGATGGTTGACGTTCCAAAGGGTACAATTATACAATCATTACAATTGATTTTAAGAGCACGGCTTTGCCACTGTTTGTTAGTCATAGATAGGCCTTCATAGGATCATAGGTTCTTAGGTATGTACTAGGCTAATGGCCCTGGAGCTTTTACAAGCCTAGCCCATAGAAGTGCCCTGGTATTGTGCTACCCAATGTTAGTTCCCAATGCCTCTATCAAGTAGAGCCACTGTAGTGATCCCTGGGGTGAACTTTCTATTATCCATCCACTCATTAAGATTTCTCTTGAAGAGGGTCAGTGAGGTGCTCTGCTTGACATGTATGGAAAGTCTATTCCAGAGCATGGGCAGTCTCTGGGTGAGGAACCTGTATCTCCAGCATGTTCTATTGATTGTGGTAATGAGGTTGAGGTCTCTGGAGCATGTGGTGTGGAGAGACTGGGATTTCTTTAGATGTAGCATTTCTAACAGAGCTGGATCAGACATGGCTTTGTAAGTCAAGCAGAGATTGCCTCTAAGTAGGCGATATGAGACAGAGAATAGCTGGAGACTTTGGAGTCTGTCCATGTAGAACATGTGTTTAATACCTATGATCCTCTTTATGAGGTACTTCTGTGGCCTCTCTAGCTATTGCAGGTGTCTAGTGAGGTACATGCCAAATGGGGAATTAATACTTGATGACTGGTCTAATGAGGGAAGAGTAGAGAGAGAGAGTGAGAGAGACCATGACTTCTTTCTTCCTGGATGCAAAACCCTTGGTAATGAGATGTGCTACATAGAAGGACTTTCTGACCACAGTGGCAATGTGGTGGTTGAAGGAGAGGTTGCTGTCAACTGCGTCCCCAGATCTCTTATAACACATTCAGTAGGCTCCTATCGATGTGGTAATTAGTGGGAACTGAGTTTTTACCAAAGGGGATGACGACGCTTTTTTGGCGTTAAGCTTAAGGCCATGGTTTCAACACCAGTCATTGGTCTCAATGAGGCTTTTCTGTAGGATGTCTGCATCACTTGGGGAGTTAATAATGGCTCCCAGCTAGTAGTCATCAGCAAACTTGGTCAGCCAGAGTCCCTTTGTGTTGGCCTGGACTTCTGAGAAGTAGATGCCGAACAGGAGAGGACCCAGGATTGATCCCTGTGGATTCCACTCGTGACTGGTCGGCAGTCTGACTTGGAGTCCGCTACATTTACACTGTGTGTGCTATCTGTGAGCCAGTTTCCAACCCACCTCGTGATATAGGGGTCGATGCCTAGTTTGTTGAGTTTATCAATAATTCCCAAGTGAGGAATGGTATCAAAGGCCTTGGCCAGATCAAAACAGGCTGCATGCACTGCCTTACCTTCATCCACAGCCCTGGTGGCTGACTCAAAGAAGTCAACCAGGTTGAGCAGGCATGATCTCCCTTTCACAAAGCCAAATTGTGTGGAGTCTAGAGTTTGGAGATTTCCTATACCTTTGTTAATCAGGTCCATGATGATGCACTCCATAGCTTTACATATCAGACTCATTAGGCTAATGGAGGGATAATTCTTAGGGTCTGTAGTCACTCCCCCATTATGGAGAGGGATGACTGTAGCAGTGAGCCATTTGGTAGGGACAAAGCCTGAGGTGAGGCTGTGACTGAACAGGGCACACAGATGGAGTGCCAGTTCACTTTATAGTTCATGAAGAATACAGCCAGGGATCTTATTGGGTCCCATGGAAACTGTATTATTGGCCATGGACAATGCAGCTTTAACTTGTGCTGCAGTAATGCTAGGTGCCTGGCATTCCTCCGGTATTGTGATTGGTCCTTTGGGGGGGGGGGTAAAGTTGGCACTGAATCTGTCAGCCACTATGCTGGCAATATCTGTTGGCTGAGTATAGGAAGTACCATTGTGCAGTATCTCAGAGAAAATCTGACTATTGCCATGTAGGTTCTTGATATAGCTATAGAAGGCATTGTGATTGTTTTTAGTGTCTGCTGCAATTCTGCCTTCATAGCTGGCTTTAGAGGATTTGATGAGGGATTTCAACTTTTTGTTGACGCTAATAAGGGAGTTTTTCCAGTCTTGAGACTTCACCTTTTTCTGCAACAGTTTCTTCCTCCTGTTGTAGAGTTTATAAATGGCCTGGGACCACCAGATTGGCTTCCTTTTTTTGGAGGAGAGTGTCTTGGTTCTGTTGGGTATGGCTAGTTCCATGCATTTGTGTACATGTTCGTACAGTGCATTGGTGTATGATTCTGCAGTCATCCAGCTATTTTCCATTGGCATGTGTGCCGTGAAGTTAGCCACCTCTGTTTTTAGGAGTCTAAAGTCAGCTTTGGAGAACTTTTTCAAGGTGGTTACCTTTGCAGTGGTGTGAGTGAGATGTGGATTTCCATGGTGATTAGTTTATGGTCAGATCTGACCAGGGAGGGATTGACTATTGGTGTAGAGCAATGGTCGCCCATGTTAGTAATAACCCGGTCAAGGATGTTGCTTCCTCTAGTGGGAGTCAGAATGAGCTGGTCCAGGGCATTGGAATTGATGAATTCCAGGAAGCATTGGGCCAGTGCATTGGTGCTTGAGTAGTTTTCCCAGTTGATGGAGGAGTAGTTGAAGTCTCCTGGTAAGGGAGTGTTGGGTTGGACCTTGACAGATTCCAGGGTGCTTAGGAACATGGAGTGAGAGTCTAGGGACATGGTTGTGGACGTATAGCAGGCTGTGACCTGGATTGCTATCTTACCCATTGTTAGTTCTACCTGAAGTATCTCAGATGCGTTATGCTGGGCTACTAGTCTGGAGGTGTGCATATCCTTTATGAATATGGAGACACCACCGCCTTTGGAGCTTTGGTCCATGTTTCGGGGCTGAACGGTGTGGAATGAGTTATAGCCTGGTAGTGCAGGGGTGCATTCTCCCACTTTAACCAGGTCTCAGTTACAGCACAAATGTCAATGTTCTCTATTTTGAGGAGTGCTTCGAGTGAGTGCATCTTGAGATTTAGACTTCTAGCGTTGAGCACCATGACCCTCAGACTACATTTATTTATAGCTGTTGCAGTGATAATTTGGTCTTTGGAACACCACCTAACAGAGGCACTATAAGAGTGGCAAGAGCCTTAGCCAGGACCCGGAAACCCAGGGGTGACAGATGCAGGCCATCTCTGGCAAAGCATTAAGTTCTGTCAATCATGTCATCCTAAGCAGACAGATACTGGATCCCCTTAGAATGACACCAGAAACATAGCCAATTGTCGAAGTAAATTATTTTTTGTTTGTACTGCGGTTTCATTCTGGGTGATGGTAGGATACTGCTCAGGGCTAATGTCATACCTGCCTGGGCCACATAATCTGAGAGCTCCGCCATGTCTCTTTTCATATAGTCCAGGGAGGTGTATCTCAAGTCATTCACACCTACATGGACAATGACAGAGTCATACTTGTACTTGTTGTGGAGTGATCTGAGTGCATGTGTTATGTGTCAGATTCTGGCACCTGATAGAGAGCTGACTGTTACCTTCTCCTTATTCAATCTAGTGAGTGGGACATCTGCATGTCTCACTATTGAGTCATCTATGATTAGTGTAGCGGGCAAGGTGTTTAGCCTTAGGGGCTTAGGTTGAGGGCCACACTGTGGAGGTGAGCTATGTGTCCTGTGGTTTGTGCTGTGTTGTGGTGGTCAAGTGCATTTCTTTCTTGAAGGCCTCTGCAGTTTGGGTACATTTCTACTGAGAGCCTAGACAAAGGTGGATATATGGTTTGCGTTTTTATGTGAGAGCTGTGATAGTGGGTGTTCTGGAGGGTTATGCATTCCATGTGGTGTGGTGCAGGTGTTGACCTTCTCCTCTTGTCCAGTCTTGGCTGGAGAGTGCATAGCTTACAATTTGGTAATATAAGTGCATCTCTCTCACAAGTCTGAGTGTTGGGAGGTAAGAGGAGAGGGTTGTCTGTGTACATGAGGCAGTTGCTGCACTGCCTCAGAATGCCCAAGTGCACCAGGTTAATAGGAGAAAGCACAGGGAACTGCCCTTTAATCATGTCAGGAGGGGTGGTCATAACTACTAAGTACTGGAGGTATTTCCATGAAGAATGACTAGGGCTGATAGCACTTAGTTGTGCTACAATAATTGCTACAAAAATCTGTTGAAGTGCAAAGCAATTAGGTTATCTGAAGTGCAAGAGAGAAAGAACTAGCAAGATCTAAGGGAAAAACTGAACAGCAGACTTTCTGGCACCAGTAATAGTTTGCCTCAGTTCAGCACCACAGTGTGGAGTTTAAACAAGTGCAAACCTGTGCAAATGCAGGCTTTTAAACCAGAAAGTTGAAAGGGATAGAAAACTGCCCAAACAGCCAATAAATTACAATTTCCGGGCCAGAAACCACTCCTCTCATGGTAGATAGGTTACCTAGTGCTTACCACTCTGACTGATAAGCTAGAAGGCTTCTGTCCAACACAGAAAGGCTTGGGGGGGGGCTCAAAAGCTTATAAACAGTCCTGGATATAGTAAATCTGTATCTGGGCTAGACTAGTTACAGGAAAGATGGGAAACAAGTGCAAACATGGCCTTGTAAACCAAAAAGTTGAAAGGGATGGAAAAACTGCCCAAACAGCCAATAAACTACAATGTCTGGGCCAGAACCCACTCCTCTCATTGGAGATAGGCCACCTGGTGGTTACCAATCCCACTGATAAGCTAGAAAGCTTCTATCCAACACAGAAAGCCTTGGGGGGCTCAAAATTTTACAAACAGTCCCAGATACAGCAAATCCGTGTCTGGACTAGACTAGTTACAGGAAAGATGGGAAATAAACACAAATGCAGGCTTTTAGACCATAAAGTTGAAACCATAAAGTTGAAAGGGATGGAAAAACTGACCAAACTGCCAATAAACTACATTTCTGGGCCAGAATCCACTCGTCTTATGGAAGATAGGCTAGCTAGTGCTTAACACTCACACTGATAAACTAGAATGCTTCCCTCCAACACAGAAAGGCTTGGGCGGCTCAGAAGCTTACAAACAGTCCTGGATACAGCAGATCTGTATCTGGTCTAGACTAGTTACAGGAAAGGCAGGAAACAAGCTTAGAACTTTTTTTACAGAAAGCAGCTAAAACAGCAATAAAAACAATTTAAATGCAGTGCAAGCTAGCACACTTGAGTGTGTAGCAATATTAAAGCAAATACAGTTTACATAAATGCAATTCAATTAAAAAATGATTAAAAACAAGTGCAGAAGGCAGCAAATTAGGAAAAAAGTCAAGATGTAGGCACTTAGAGTATCATAAAACAATGCCAGCAAATATATAATATTATATAATATATAATTCATTCAAGCAAAAATTAAGACTGCACAGTTAAAAAGTGCCACAAATATACTTATCAGCTCTATATTTCCAGACTGTTTGATAAGCACACTCAGTCAGAACACAAGGAGATTCTAGCAATGGTAGGTTCGATCAAAGTAGGGTTGTTTTTTGGAAAGTAGAAAGGAAAAAAGGAGGAACAGAAGATAATTCAAGGTTAAGAAACTAAGTGGATTGGCCTTCTCAAATGTTTTCTCTTTATTAGGCAGAATGAGTTAATGACACTAGACTGGGAGGAGTGTCCCAGATCAAATTTACAGTAGGGGCAGGCAACTGCAAAGCCACCAAGTATAAGAACAAGATATCAATAGAGAGGGAGGGTGGGAAACTATTTTAGGCAGAAAATACTACAGAAGTGTTTATCACAGCAGAAAAACAGCAGTGAGTCACTAAATGTAAGTTTTAAACAGATAAATGAGCAAGGAGGCTCTAGGGAATGCTTTTAACTGCAAACAAATCAGTTATATGATACACTCCTTGGCAGGAAATCAAAACAAACAAACAGATGCTTAACAAATGGAGAAAAATTCCAGTTAATACCTTTCACACAGTGAAACTAGCTAGAAAAGCTTTACAAACAGTGTGACAGTAAAAACCTTATTTATCAGGCCCTGTGAGGCAGACAATTTTAGTAGAACCATGCAGATTAGTTTATAGCAATAAAATACAGAAAAAGGTATGCAGCAGAAATAAAAAGTGCTATAAATGGCTAGAATAAGTAATAACTAATAAAAATAAGCAGAAAAACAGGATACTTATTGTTATAGATCACGGATCAGTGTTGTGATCAGTGCCCCTCCTCCGCTCAGCTCAGTGTGTACAGACACAAATCCTCTCAAAGTTAGGGCTTAAATACCAGGATGTACAACCTGAACCAACTTAAAAAAGGTCAAAAGAACCAATGAGTGCCTACTCCAAGCCCTAGACCAACCAGCTTCTACCAGCCAGCAGACAATCAACAATTACTCTCACTAAAATTGAAGGAGAAAGACTTCTGCTAAGCCAAGATGGCCTGGAACGTGTGCTCAGAACAAACAAGCACTGCAAACAAACAACCAGGCCACAGAGACAGCAAACCAGAACTGGGCCGTGCTACAGCTACTAGCTACACTATTTTAGGCAGCAAACACTACAGAAATGTTTATCACAGTAGAAAAACAGCAGTGAGCCACTAAATGAAAGTTTTAAACAGATAAAGAAAAAAAAGGAGACTCTAGAGAATGCTTTTAACTGCAAACAAATCAGTTATATGATACACTCCTTGGCAGGAAATCAGAACAAACAGATGCTTAACAAATGAAGGAAATTTTCAGTTAATACCTTTCACACAGTGAAACTAGCTAAAAAGCTTTACAAACAGTGTAACAGTAAAAACATTATGTATCAGGCCCTGTAAGGCAGACAATTTTAGTACAACCATGCAGATTAGTTTATAGCAATAAAATACAGTAAAAAGTACGCAGCAGACAATACAAAGTGCTATAAATGGCTAGAATAAGCAATAACTAGTAAAATAAGCAAAAAAAAAACAGGATACTTATTGTTATATATCACAGATCAGAGTTGTGATCAGTGCCACTCCTCTGCTCAGCTCAGTGTGTATAGAGCTTGTGTCTGCTTGGGAGTCTGATAATCCCCAACTTGCAATCATCTGCAAAATTAGTCAGCTATAAACCCTCACCATTTCCTACCACTTCAGAGAAATAGATGCCATAAAATGTGGCCCCAGTTGTGAGCTATGGGAGATGTTGCTAGTGAGGGAGCTGTTGGTGGAGGTGGCCTCACCTATTTTGACCTCCCAGGTCCTATCAGTGAGCCATTTGGCTATCCAAAGGAAGATAAAAGGGTTTATACTTAATTTCTTGACTTGTCTATAATGGCTGTGTGGATATTGTATCAAAAGCCTTGACCAGGTTGAAGTAAGCTGTGTGCACAATCTTGCCCTCATCCATTGTTTTGGTGGCCATCTTAAAGATGTCCACCAGATTTAATAGACATGCCCTTCTTTAAAAAAAGTCAAACTGTGATAGGGCCAACATTTGCATGTTACCTATATCCTCATTTATCATGTCCATGATGATTCTTTCCATGGCCTTACATATGAGGCTGGTCAGACTTATGGCCTGTATTTACCCTGATCAGTGATTGGATCTCATTTGTGTAGGGGTATGACTGTAGTCATATTCCATTATTTGGGCACAAAACCTGATTGTAGGCTCCAGATGAAAAGTGATTCAAATGGATCAGAGAGGTCATGTTTAATGCTATTTAGTAAGCATCCCAGGATGTTACTGAGGCCCACTAATGCAATGTATTTTGCCTTGGAAAGTGCATTGAAAACCTGTTGCCTAGTAATGGTTGTGTGGAATGTGGTATATGGTAATTCCTTTGAACTATCAGGGAGAAATTTCAGCTGAACCTCACATTTACATTCAGCCACAGACATAACTGCTCATGGAACAGATGTAAGTAGAAAAGAAATGGAATAATGACCTACTGCCATACACTGGGATGACCAGTTTACTGAGGCAAACAACATTATTAAACAGTGCAGATCACAATAAAAATGCTATGTTGATGTTTACAAGTTTTTTTCAATGTTCAGTTATGTTAATGTAGCATGAGGCAGTGTTGGGCATGCTACCATTCAAATGTCAGGATATGTTTCATGTTTTCTGTATCTTACATTTCCATATCCATTACTTATTCACATATATTCACATCTTTTGCAAATAGTTGTACACATTAGCTGAGTGTATATGTCTCTGCATATAGTTGGAGCCATAGTGACACACAATTGTACCTTTGACATGTGAGCATTCACTGACGTACTGCTGATGTGCTATAATGATGATCACAGGAGTGTCCTCTGCTCAGTACTGAGCAGGGTGCATGGCATACACCTATGGTTGTTTATTCAGCATTTGCATGACAGTATACGATTGTATGTTCTTGAAATTCTTAGCTTGTTTACCTATGCCAACTGATCTTACATGATTGCACATTACTGTCTGTGTGTGATTTATGCATGGCCATTTTTGTGGACATCAGAAATCATTCTAACCATGTGACATATAATTGCCATTTGCTTAAATGTATTTTGGGTTGGCTTCTACAGCACCATGTGAGCTGTACACATGCATTTCCAGTGTGTCAGCTAACCTTGTCCTGCTTTTTCCTGATGTGAGTCCAGGTTGCCATGCTTCATGCTGGCCAGTATCCAAATGTTCAGGTGATGTCCTGATTCCCACTAGTAATCTGTTTTATGCATGCCATTGCATGGCTTTGACTGAACTCTCACATTTGTGATGGGTACGTTCTCCCAGACATTGGACATGTCCATAACTATAGATAAAGTGACATAGGGAGGGTGTTGTGTGCATTAGGAGCTATTCAGTAGCAGCAATTGTGCTGATTTTACTTGTGCTACTTGTTAATGTTTGCCGCATTTGAAACTGAACTTTTTTTAAATAAGAAGTTTGATGAATTTACTATCCCTTCAGTGTTATATTTGTATTTTCAGAAGTCACTGGTGGATGGGATGTTAATTAAGTATGTTAGATTGCAGATGTGAAGATCAATTTCATGTTGCGTTCATCTATGATCTCCGTGGGAATGTGCTGTGTGATAGAGACTTGCTTTTTATTTCTGTTGTGTTTTACAATTCATCTTAACAGAGCATGGGACCTGTGGATGTTCACCTATCAGCTGGAGATTATGAATACATTGCAGGCCACTGCCAGTGTCCTCAAGTGATGAAGATGATGACGATGATGGTGATGATGGCAACAATGATGTGGAAGCTGGACCCACACCTGTCCAAGCCATCACGCATTCTGCACCCCCAGAGGGGACAATGCTAGGACCGGAACAGAGACAGTTATAGAAAGGATATCTGAGAGGTTGTGACTGATGTGTTTCAAACACAGACGAGAGACGTGATGGGGGCATTCTTCCAGGATATGGCATGGGATATTCACGATTCATTCAGGAGGATACCCTATGAAGTCATTAATGAGACTCAGGCCCATCATCCTGGTCTCTCCAGTCCATAAGTATTTTCTTTGTGCTCCACTTATGTTATACTGCCAACATGCTGATTGCCATATAATTGATTGGACTGTATATACACTCTTGTGCATTCACACCATGTAGCTGACATGCTTATGTGTTATTGTCATGTGACAATTATGTTTCAAGGTGTGCATGACACACATTAACACATTACACTTTCATCCAATATTCAGCTGTCTATGCATTGTGGTAATAAAACAGCAGCTAGTGATGCAACAATTAGCCTGTAAACATCTGTTTCACTGAGGGCAACTGACAGACAACAGATGTTATCCATAGTCCAGCACTATCACTGTGTTATGGTTTGGAACTGTGTATTGCCATACCATGTATGTACAACAGAGGACATGTTATTTCCCATGTACTTTGGATGACAGTTGTCATGCTGTCTCATTGGCATGGTGTGGTGTTGTTGGCCATGTGTTGGCAATGCTGATGCCATGTGGGTTCATATACAGGTATGTCATAGCTATGGATAGTCCTACTTTTCCAACTGAATCAAACACAAATGTAGTATTAATGTATACACAGTGTTACAGATAATTTATTCTGCAACAGTACATTATGCCATGTTTGCTGTATCTTACATTTCCACATCCATTACTTATTCACATATGTTCACATCTTCTGCAAATAGCTGTACACATTAGCTGATTGTATATGTCTCTGCACATAATTGGAGCCATAGTGACACACAATTGTACCTTTGACATGTGAGCATTCACTGACTTACTGCTGATGTGCTGCAATGATGCCCACTGGAGTGTCCTCTGCTCATTACTGAGCAGGGTGCATGACATACATCTGCGGTTGTTTATTCAGCATTTGCATGACAGTATACAATTGTATGAAATTCTTAGCTTGTTTACCTATGTAAGTTAATCTTATATGATTGGACGCTACTGTCTGTGTGTGATTTATGCATGGCCATTTTGTGGACATCAGAAATCATTCTGCCCATGTGACATATAATTGCCATTTGCTTAAATGTATTTTAGGTTGGCTTCTACAGCACCCTGTGTGCTGTACACATGCATTTCCAGTGTGTCAGGTAACCTTATCCTGCTTTTCCCTGATGTGAGTCCAAGTTGCTCACCTCCCTAACACCTTCATTGCAGTTATTGACTATTGTTCCATTGTTGGCATGGTGAACGTCTGCCAAATGTATAGCCATTTCATGGATTCAGGACACCTGCACACAAGTCGCTGGCTACTGCTTGCAGTAAATCTTTCTTCTCATTATACTTCTGTGTTAACCAGTGAACATTGTTGAAATCCATGTGCACAACCTGATATGTTTTTTAAACTGTGGTGTTATATTTTTGTAAATATTCTTACCTGACATTGGTGTGTGTATGTGTATTGGTCTTCCTTTCATGTGTGTTCTATTTAGACCACTGACAGTCATACATATACGCCCACATCTGCATGTTGCCTTTGACATGGCATACATGTGTGACATATATGCATTACTTTACATATTTGTTTGGGTGGTGTACACCTACTTGTGCATTTAGAAGCCATTTTGCTGATTTTTCTACCGTACTGCTGTTTGGTACTGTGCTTGGTTGTTTTCCTTTCACATGCATGCCATAAGTTTGGTTCTGTCCTTTGCTAGAGTTATCTAGCATTGTTAGACCTGCTTTTGCTCATCTGTGATGTTGCTTGGCTTACACTTGCACTGCTGACAGATTACTTTGATATCTGTGTATTTACACAATTTGTACCATGGTCCTTATTTAATACCCTACAACACACATCTACCATTGGTCATACACATCCAGGTATGACTGACACACGGTTTGTAACATGTCATAACATGATAGTCCAAAGGTAGATATGTTGTGCAGTGTGTCATCTGTGTAACTTTCCTGTCCTTGCTGTTTTTTCCAACCCTTGTCATTTGTTGTGATATCTGTTCTATGGGTATACCTGCTGTGATGGCCTTCTCCACCTCTTTCCCTTTGTTTACCTTCCCTTCTATTTAAAAAAAAAAAGGTATATTCCCACCAAAAAATATTGCCCATGCCCCTGTGACTTTCCTTCAACTCTTTCTGTTCCAGCATCCCTCTTGTGTGTGTCTCTTCTTCTCCCACACCCCACATCTTTTTTTCTATCTCCCACTTTCCTTGGGACTGTACATTATCTGTGTTCTCTACACAAGTCCTGAGGCCATTGTTAACTAGTGTAAGCTTTGATGATGTGGCCATGATTGCCTTTGTCTTTATTAGAAATTTTACAGATTCCATCAGAATCTATAAATGCAGGCAGGCATATTTTATTAGAACATGGCTTACGGAGACATTTGTAATTGTCTCTATGCTTATTGCACAGATTGCTGAAGATATGTAATACAAATGGTATGGATCTTGAGAGCAAGTATATTTTGTTAATAACTGAATTATGGAATTATTTGCAGTTTTCTCTAACATTTCTAGACAGATTTCTGCAAATATGTACTATGAATGTCATGCAGCTTACATTAGGATAGTTAGCATTTTTTTTTACAGTAACAGACTGCGGTGGTAGTGCTGCGGTAGCATTGTCACCTCATAGTAAAACATTGTCCTGTTCGATTCTCAGCTAGAGCGTCTTCTGTGTGGAGACATGCGTGAATGGGCATACCTTCGTTGAAGGTTGTGCATCAGAGCTGGCAACTCGGCACGTAAAAATCTACTGCCAATCATTAGCGGACCAGAGTTCCGCTGTGGCGACTCCTAACTGGGAAAAGCCGAAAGACACAACAACAACAGAGTTAGTTTTATTCCACAGTTATCCTTAAGTTTACTGGACATATTCTGTTATAGATATTTATGTAAGGCTGTCAGGATGCTTGAATTGTAATAATTTTTCCATAACTTTGTTAATGTACAATACACTTCTACAATGATTTCTCTTTACTTACAGATTACGTGCAGATATGTTTAGTGCAGCATTGCCACTGAAATACTCCCTTGTACTTCAAGGTATTCTGATTTCACTGTGGCACATTTACATATTACACTGTTATCAGCAACTTTAGTGCTGATATTGGCATAATGTGCCAAAATCCGCAAACTTTACAGAATCTGACTGTGAATGTTTTTAAATTTGAGTATTCGTGAACATTTTCCAAATAATATGTGAAATGAAATTTGATAGTATACATTCTCTCTCCAGACCATTTAAAACACAATTTAAAAAACTAAAATTAATGTCTGTCTTTGGTTCCCCAGACCATCTTAATAAGACTAGCCAGTTCATCTATTGTCAAGACTTCCTTACCCAGTTTCATATCATATCCCTTCTTATCCACACTGTCTTCCCCAAAAACTACAATAAAAAATTTTCACTCCCAACAACTTATGCTTAAAACTTATATATGAATTTTTCTCCCTTAAAGGTGCTAATGGTGCATAACAACTTAGTACCTTTTTCTTTATTACTCAACAGTAATTCACTTAAGTCACATAACGTAGCCTTTCCTGGTATAATATCCACTGCCCACCTGACATCTTTAACAGTCTACCTACTTTATAAATGTCACTGCACCTGAACATTTCTTCTGTACCAGTGACCAAAAGTTTATAATTTCTAGATAACATTCTAACCTTAACCTGTTTCTCTGGCACGAGCTGCAGCAAACAACAAGCATACTAGAAAATTGCAACATGCTATGTAAGGTCACTAGCAGATGTGCACATTCGATACAGGAGCTACATTTCCTTCCTCTGCATCATTTTCAAGCAGTGTTCAGGAGTTCATGGATGGTAGGATTGCAGGCTCTAAACTGTATGGCTCTATGACTATACAACAAGTTGTAGATTCAGCTGTGCCAAGAAAATGCTGCTGACCTCTACATAACACAATGTACTGATAGCAACAATATCATTCTTGACACACATAGGAGTACTACAAGAAAATTATATCAGGGGCCGGATTCCAAAAGATAGTGTAGGACAGAACAGTACACTGAAGGAAGACCTCAGCAAGCCAGCTGCTAATGCAGTTTCAGAAAGTACATTGCAAGCAGTCCAAATACTTAACTACTCAACATAGGATAATTATGGATTCTGTGCATGCTCATTGGAATCCAAAACACATTGTGCACAACAAAGCAAATTAAATGCAACAAATTGCAGTGACAACTCTATTTCTGAAATCCTTGGTGAATGCTATACTGCAATGCAAGGAATGGAAGCTATTCCCACAGATTCCTATGGAAGCTGTAATAATACTGACCAAAAAAATGCTTACTGCAGTGAATGAACTGTAACATGCTGTGATACTGCAGTCTATGGAGGAGAATGTGGGAGTGCATCCTAGAAGGAAGCCAGCTAGACAGAGTGCAAGGCTGCAATTAAGCCAGTTGTAAGATCAACAGATCATTGACAGGTACCGTCTAGACAGACAGCTGGTGCAGGCTGTGTACAATATGTGTACCCCACACATGGCTATGTTGACATTGTGAGACAACCTCATCCGTCTCAAAACAAAAGTGTGTCTCAGCCTAGGTGTCTTCACATCCGAGACATTCCAAAGACATATGGGGGATGTTGTAGGAGTGTCACAGACAGTTGCCATTCATATCCTGTCAAACGTCCTGGCAGCAGTGTGCACCATGTTAGATGAGTACATGTTCTATCTACCCCCATGAAGTAAAGAACTATTATGCACCACTTCTATAACAATGTAAACTTCCCACATGCACTTAGTGAAGAACACTGCTCCCACATCCCTATTAAGACACCCTGCATCAAGAAGCATTCACATACACCAACAGAAAGGGCTGGCCATCCCTGAACAGGTTGTGTGTGCAGCTGATACCAGCATAACATACATCATGGCAATACACCTTGGAAGTGTCCACATTGCTGCTATATGGAGAGACAGTGAACCAAGGGCTTCCATCAAGGTGAAATTCCTGCGGGACTACTACTGGGCAAGTACAGGAACACAGCTAGAATGTAAGCTGAGGATGTCCTTCCCAACAAAATCCATGCTGATAGTATATGTATGTACGCCTAACAACAAGTGACTGTGGTTATCCACTCAAGCCATGGCTAATGACACCATACAAAGAACCATCAAACCCTGCAGAGGAGGTGTACAACTGAGTGCAAACAACAACATGAAATACCATTGAATGTGTGTTTGGTGTACTGAAAGCTAGGTTCAGATGTTTGGACACATCCGGGGGTGCACTTTGATACCCACTTAAAAAGGCAGCACAGATGATAACTGTGTGTGCCATGCCACACAATATGCAAGTGTAGTAGAACTACCCCAAGGACCCCAGATGTCTGAAGATGATATTCCACAGCTATCAGAGGAGAAGCAGGAGGACACAAAGGACAGAAGAAACAAGCATGGGTGATGGGGGGTGTGATCACAAATCCAGGCCCAGGCAACAAGGCAGCATCTGACATGTACCTTTGAGTCATGACAAGCCACACATACAGAAGTACACACATTAAACATTGTTGTTTAGGAGTTACCCCACCACAGCAGTACAGGTTGCATCTAATGGTGATTACCCAGTAGAGGTATACACTGAGCATCAGACATAACAACATAATTCTAACATATAACAAGATGAACATATACAAATGTATCACAACACGGTTCATCAACTCAAGCCACAAGTGACACAAGTATGCATACTGACTTATAATGGTATATGTGTGTATGACATACAACAAGAAACATACATCTGTGAAACACATTCCTATCTCTCCACTATCAAAATATGCTAACAGAAAACCAACTCAAGACATAATACAGAACTGCCGTCAATATCACAAGCAACATATAGCAATGTAAAGTATGGATAAACTGTAATGTACTAAATGAAATCACCTATGGTTAGTAAAATGTTAGAATCCTGTGGCATCAGACTTCACAACAACTGCAGATAGATGACATTGTCAGTGGTCTACACAGCATTCATCTTCACAGGGTGAGACTGACACTACCGGACAGAGTGGACTGACTCAGTGTTACTCTAATGCAGTCAAGGGCACCTATGCTGACAGCTCACACCGAGGTCCTGTCTGCCCCTGCCATATATGGAAACACTTGGTCTAGGTTGCTCCACAGAGGAGACTGATGGGGTGATGCCAACATGTGGAGACACACTGTGGGAAGGAGCACGAGTGTGGGTTGACTATCTGGTTGTGACTGGTGGGCCCACATCAGATGGGCCAACAGCAGAAGTGTGCACATGGTACAGCATAGACATAGATGCCTGAAGGGTAATGTTTGGTCTGCTGAAAGGGGCCCTGTCTCTCCCATGTGGCAATCAGCTATGCACAGTCAGGGCATGCAGAACCTGGTTGTACTACAGCACTGCTGTAGTACAGCTGTGACAAAGGATTCAACAGACCATACCACAGATAACATGCTTTAATTCTGTGCATCGGGTTGCATCATGACCTCACTGTGTCTGTACTTCTGTCCTTCATGCAGCATACCTATCTGGTAGGCAACATGATCCATGGCATTGGCAAGTGCACAGATGTCAGATCTACGACATCACTGGGAACATTCATTTGCCTGTAAAAGCAGGAGGACACTATCTGACATGTGCCCATGCACAGCAGCTACATGCCAACATCTACTGTAATGGACAGTATTGACATGTTGTGGGAAAGTACCAACATCACCAGCAGACTCGATATGGGGCTGTGGTCTACAGGCTTCATTCTGTCCACCATCTGATGTCCCCTCATTGTCAGAATGGCTGGTAAAGTTTTCTTTCACATCTGAAGCTACAGCTGTATCCACATGACTGTCACCATCCAGGCAGGACTGTATTACAATGTCTGTGTCCTGTGTGCCAAGGGCCATGCCACCATACTGAGACACATGAGATTCCAAACTAGGCTCAGTGAACAGGTAAATGGAAGATAAAGGCAGAAGACATGCTAAAAGAAGAGACAGATGACCCAGGTCAGGAAAATGTACTTACATCACATGCTGTATTTCATTAATGGCATATCACATATATCTCACTGCAATGTTACAGACAATAATGACTTACCAGGAGGTCTTATCTGTGTATGAGACATAGACACTATATAACAGGGAGTTGACAATTATGTTACATATGCAACATACATGACATATGTGAAGAGTACAAGCATAATACACACCTGACTTGTCCTTGTGAGAAGACGGTGCCACAGGAGAGGGATGAATTGCAACTGTTGTAGGGAAATAAAAGCATAAATACAGCATTATTGATCACATACTTACCATCACGGACCATTCCAACTGAGGTAAAACATAAAGTAGGTAATTCATGCACATACCAGTTGTTTATGGCTGAGCTGTAATGGTGGCTGTCCTATTAATCGGTAGAAGGATACAGTATTAATGGAGGACCACAGGAATAACAGCAATGGCATGTATTAAAGAGAGATAGTAACATAACAGTAACACCTGATGTGGTCAGTTTGTGTGTCGTAATGCAGATCCTGCTATTGGAAAGTACAGATAAAGCAAACGCAATCATGTATGCATGCACCAGCATAGTCACATGATGATACAACACAGTAATGGGGTCTACCGATACTCACTTGATGTATGGTGCATATGTTGGTAAGATGTTTCTGTGTAGAAAAACAACAACATTAATTTCACAGAACACAGTTATGCTACACATAACAGGGTATACTACAATTAATCATGTTGGTGAGGTCAGTCCAGAATTCATTCCTGCATGCTGTATTTCCTGCTTGTTCATGGAGACTCCATGGTGGGAAACCAAATCTAGTCTGTCTGTTGGTTCACCTGCATAGTTCATGTCCCCAAAAGATGTACCTGTTGTTTACAATGTCAGGGAAATATCGGTATAACAGTATACAACACTGGTATGACAGGAGACAGAGGCAATAACAGGTAATTGGAGACACTCACATGTCATACCTTGCTGTTGTGCAGATGTGAAAGGACCTGTGCAATGAATTCAGACAACATTACACATGTTGTTTGCACATTTATGTGTGTACTGTAGATGCATGGCTACATATCATTACATTTACATTGGTCATCATCATCCTGTGTGGACCTGTGTGGATGATGTAATTCTGCTACTGCAACACAAAAATAACACACATGTATATGCATCTCACAGCAATATGTGCTGACTTACTCTAATTGTAACAATATTATGCAAAGTAACACATACATTTGTGACCTGGAACACCTTCTTCTATCTCATCCCCGGTATGCAGTGCTCACCATTTGCTGTATGCAGTGGTGCAAGAAACTATGTGATCTCACTGGGTGGTGTCAATGGTGGGTCACCACCAGTGGCATCCTGACCTCTCGTACCAGTGTACCCTGTTGGCTGAAAAAGGATTATGTCACTGCATCATTGGCAACAGCCCTCCTGGGATCTATTGTGACCTCTCACAACATTAATCATGCTGGTGAGGTCAGTCCAGAATTCATTCCTTCATACTGTATTTCCTGCCTGTTCAAGGAGTCTCCATCCATGTTGCTACAGAGCATCTGTTATAATTGCATTCTCCTGTGGGGAGAAATTGTTGCCCCTAGGTCTGTTTGCCATATGAAAGACAGTTATATACACATGGTTAGATTTATGTGGGGGCCGACATATAGAGATTATGTGGGCACCTTATGCCACCATAAACCCTCTGCAGTCCTGTGCAATGCAAACTTCTAGGGAATAGTCCCTGTGACATATAAAACCATATGTGATATGAAAACAATGCATGAATACATAACACTTAAAGCTGCAACATAAGCTGTGATATCTGTAGAGGCTTTTTGTGAGATTTTAAACCCCCTTACAGTGGATTTCACAGTAGTGGAGGTTCAAACACTACAGCATTGTTCCACATGAGCCACACACTCTACATGCATTTTACATTAACATACTACACATAACATATGTGTCCAACAGAAATGTGTGATGGCTGTAGCTGTAATGCAATTTGAGCCTAAACAGACAATCTGTGTAAAAAAAAAAAAATCAGTTTTATGAAATGTTATATATATGATGAGTTTATATCAACACAATTACTACTTAGTAGGAGAGAGTATCTGAAAATTATTTGTTGAACAACTTATGGAAAGCATCAGAAAACCTTTGTATCCATAAGCAGGCCACATTGTAAGATGACATAAACATAAATCCTTTTTGTATTGACTAAGTAGTTCTAACACTTGTTTTAAGAAGCATCGATAAATAAATATTCATAACAGAAATATATTTACATACTACATAGCAACATACAGATAATGTCAGAATTCATAGTTTTCTATACATATACCATAGAGTGTATTGAGTCACCAGCAATAAATATATACACACACACACACACATATATATATATATATATATATATATATATATATATATGCATATATATCTATCTATCTATATATATATATATATATATATATATATATATATATATAAACATAGATATATATATATATATATATATATATATATATATATATATATATATATATATAAACATACATACATATATATATATATATATATATATATATATATATACATGGAAAAATCTATGACGACATCTGTATGTGCTGTTCAGTTGTGCTATTTAAATCTTTATGTACAACTTCATATTGGAAGGTATTGCATATTACTGATACAGATGCACCCAGGTCAATCCCACACCCCTCCAGTAAGTGACAAACATTTTTCTAATGCAACATTTTTCCATAAATGCATCAATCTAACCATATACACATACTTTGGTAAGGATTAATGTTAACATCAGTCTATAAGGAGGTAAACCTTTCATGGCACTGCAGTACTTTACATGTGCAAAATTACTTGTGTGGCTACCTATGAGTCGGGTATAATTGAAAGTAAGCCCAACTATATGCATTCATCTTTTATGTCCCATTTGCACCATACATAATTAATGAGGTTCATTAAAATTCAAGGTTTTGGAATCCCTTATGCATATGACTCTGTAAGTTCTCGAAATTCAGTGCATTAGCCAATAGCTTGGCATAATGGAAAGCTTCTGTGGACAAGTACCCAATAGAGATCTTTAAACAGGGCCATATGGATTGGATGGCACAGTGGTGCAGTGGTCGCATTGTCACCTCACAGCAAGAGATTCTCAAGTTTGATTCTTGGCTGCGGTGCCTTTGTGCGGAGTTTGCATGTCCTCCCTGCATTCATGTGGGTTTCCTCCAGGTGCTCCAGTTTCCTCCTACATTACAAAGACATGCATCTGGAGGGTTTTCCCAAGGTATCTACTGAAAATTGGCTTTGTTCCAAGTTGGACTTTCCCAGTAAATAAATGTAGCACATGCCCATTATCTTTCAATGATTTGATAATATGCCATAAGTACCACTTTGAAATATTGATTTTGATATATTTATAAAGGAGACCTTTGCTACCTGCAAATTGAATGGGACCACAGTGATCAATTTATTGAATTGTGACCTATTCAACTCATCTACATTATCATAGAGATGGCTACTTCCAGGAGGCTTGAACATGTCCAGGTGCCCAATTGAACTGAGGAGACCACCCAGATGCTTACTATCGATATTTGTGACCGGATTGCATGGGAGCATTGACAACATACAGGAATCAACTGGTCTGGAGTGCAGGTTCACCACTGCTATGATGACCTGCATTGGAGGGATACAGAGGAACGTAGTTGTAGGCTCACTGATTTGTGGAGACAGCTGGTGGATTCCTACAGCATGTCTCACAATCCAACTTATACCTGGACATTCCTAAGGAATTCAGACATAAAGTTGTGTTTCAGATATATCAGGCACATGCCTTTTAAAACCATTAAGTAGACGTTCTAACAATTATCTCATCTGGTTATTTAAGAAGGCAAGGTGACTGTAATTATGGTTCCTAATCCCATGGGGTTTATTTGTTTAATAATGTTTATCATGTACATAACATTGAACATTATAGCTGTATCTGTTTTCCAATAAATAAGAACATTATTTCACTCATCCAGTATGGTCGTGCATCACTGACGCTAATAGTGCCTCAGCTGCTGATGACTACGCATTTCTCCATTATCTGTAATATTTTGACAATATCGCCTAGTCTATGTATCTATGTGTGAATATTAACTCATAAATAACATAATTAGTCCATTTTGCTTTACAAAGTGAACATTAGTATTAAAGTCCCACTTGTTTAACACAAGAGCAATGCATGTCCAACTGTCTAAACATATTTTCTGTGTTCTAAACCTTGATGATATCTGACAGTTTTGTGGAGCATGATGGCCTATAGCATTTATTGGTCGGATGTTTCCATATTCATCTGTTATTTGCAGGAATACAATACACAGATGCAATACCAGTTTGTACAGAAGGAACATTTTGATGGCTGTTAATTCAGCCTGTAAAGCAGTAGGCCTGTAAAGCAGTAGGCCAGCATGTATATATCTTGGCTAGGTGTGAGTTCAAATCCACATAGGGGAGGACACTCATTATATTCTGATCATTGTGTCTTTCAAACATTTTCAGAAATGCTGCTCTGCATACCTGCTTACTGATATTAACAGTTATTTTGAGCTTGCTTATGACTATGTCAGTTATTCATTGGATTTCAGTGAATATATATATGTAATCATTAATGTTCTGCCAACAGAATGTCTTTTACTGCAGTGTTATCTGTAAAGCATGGAACATATTGGTATATTTCTGCCAAAAATTATGTGGAATATTAACATTTGCAACTTGTATTTCATGTATAACTGTGTCATTCTTTATTAATTTGAAATCAACAACCTTTTCATCATTATATTTGGAGGGAGTGAGATGGCCAGACATACATTTGGACTGTAGAACAGGGAGATACCCTGATATCATGGATCATTTTGAGTTATAATTGTTACTTTGCCAATACATATCTGTACAGGTTTTATGTTCTGCCACATAAAACACATTAATGTGCCAGTGATGTAGTGGTCTGTTAACAGCAGCTATATATTACATGACACTGTTCCACTCTCTGAGGAATGAAATTTACAGTTGTGGTATTCTGTTGTGGCCACTATGCTGACAAACATTCATGCTTGCAATTTTAGTTTCATAAATGCACAGCACATTGTACTTTAAAGCATAAGCCCTAATCCCTATTAGTTCCCCATCCCTGAACATTCATACATCCAATTCTTTTCACTGCATTCTGACCATACAATCACATGTAAGGTGGATTAGCTAGGCAGGTAAGTGTCAGGGTTAAAATGTGGATGTAGCTTAGAGTTGCAGGTTTAAATCTTATGTCCTCCAATCTACATCCAATTCTGTCCCAAAATGTAAATGACTGTGTTTGCAGCATTCCAAAATGTGCATAGTGATTCTGTGATGTTTTTTTAAGTTAAAATTTAGAGAACTTTATCTGAGTAATGTATATCACTGTTATTTTAGACCTGTATCATTCATGCATGATATTTACTTTTTGCAGTTGATAAGGACCATACTCATAATCGTACCCTGTGCATCAAGCAGATGCACAAGCTGAAGGAGCAGTGCAGGGAGAGATGTATGCTGATTACTTTGTCTGTTTTTGTAAATGAAATAAATGTGATCATTGTTACAGGCTCATATTTTTGACATTATCATGTATACTACTTATAATGCAGGAATACCCATCATGCATCTTTAAGGTAAGTGCAACACTCAGGCAATACATGTGATTACAAGTATGACTTACCTAAAACTATGTTTACATATCACTACATATCACTTAGCAGCAAGCCATGTATGCCGAACATAAGTTTTGTAGTGTAGGGCATAACCTAAATGACAGTCATTTACATATAGCTGACACAGGGGTCTATATTACATTATCAAAGTTTCAAAACTTTGAATCTGATATAATCGAAGTTTTGAAATGTCAAAAATGTAATAAAACACAGCACTCTACAAAAAACAATCATTTAAATTCTTTAAGCAGGGGGTAAGCCCCCCTGCACCCCACACCCCCACTACTTAAATATACCAACTCCAAGATTGCACTACAGTGCAAAAAAGGGAAATCTTCCCTTTCTGTGCTGTACAGAGATCTCCATTAAATGATTCAAAGTTTCAAAACTTCGATCATATGGTGTCGACCGTATCAGATTCAAAGTTTTGAAACTTCGATCTTCTGATATAGGCCCTGTCACAGTGTGTCTAAAGTGATGTTTTGACTTCTGTTTGTAACATATGTGTTGATGTGTTTGTGTGGATGTGGTTCTCAGTGACTGTTCTGTTGTGCACAGCATGCCTATTCCTATGCTGAATGGATGTCTGCTGTGTCAGTGTTTACACTGTTATTAGCAGACTGTCTAGTACGCACTTTAGTTCTACAGGGTATTGCATTTGTACAACACCTTTGATGGTTTATTTAAAACATACTTGTATTCTGTGTTTTGGGATACTTGGGCACATAGATATTCCTTTTCAACTTTTCTAACAGTCTGTTACATAATCAGCAAGCAGAATCAAGCAGTTTGCATTTTGCAAGGTAGTGATTGTTAAATAAATGTATGTAGGGCACTCATACGTTGTAGACAGACAATAGGTTTTGTATAACATATACTAGATTTTCACATGTCACAAACTGTCAGTGTGTTTAGGTTTGAACATTATTACTAGGGTGTTGTGTTGTATTGCAAAAATTGATATGGGGTCAGCCAATGACCATGTTGCATGGCTCATCTGTTTTGCATATAGCTTTTATACTTCCAACTAGATTATCATCTCACTATATCTTCATTATAGCAATATGTTAATTGGTGGCTGTTCTTATGACTCATTATATGCACAGACACATGGAATACATTTGACATCCACACACCAACCTACATGTGTAGGGCACACATGCAATAGAAGAAACATGGAAATAATGATATTCTGTCAGACAGTCAGCTGGACAATTTACTGCTGCATATATCAGTAGTAAACAGTGCAGGTCTCAATAGTACTGTTCTGTTGCATGACACAGTGTCATGGCATGCTTCTCTTCAAATGGCAGGATATGTAAGTCTGCTGGTTTTGTATATGCTTGCTATGCATATTGTTGACTGATAAACATGCATTGAGGTCATGTCAGAATTTCCACTGGTAAGCTGTTATGCATGCCATAGCATGGTCTTGAATAATCTGCTCACATTGTGAGATGGATACAGTGACCCTGATATGTTCTGATATTGAAAACACTCATAAGTACAGATAAGATGACATGGGGAAGGTGCTGTGTGCATGAGGAGCCATCCAGAAGCAGCAAATCTGTTGATTATGCTTGTCCTACATAATAATTTTTGGCCATTTCATTTGAAAACATGTTTCATCTGAAAATGTGTTTTTAATAAGACTTGCAATGTATGCTGATAAACCTTTATTCTCATACATAGATATCTTATGTCAACGGGATGTTACTTAATCCCGGGATTCAGGAAAGCTAAAACTCTGTGAAGGAACAGTGTAACAGCTCCTGCAAAGAGTTCAGCTGCCGAGTGATTCAGCAAACAGCTGATCTGACATGTACGAGCCTGTCTACATTGTTCTTGCACGGAAGACCATGTGGCATGCTAATCACCTCATTTGCTGGTGAAAACCATGAAAATGAGGTAAATTAGCAATTCAGGAAGCTGCCATGTCTCTGTGAAGGAATAGTGTCAGTGCAGAAATGTGTTCAGTTACTAACTGAACACATTCCTGCAAAAAAGAAAATGGAGGCATGACAGCACAAATAAAAGCATGTATTCACATCTGTAGTCATGCCAATGGCCAAATATATGGCCAGTGGCATGAATAAATGTTTAATTGTAATAATTTTTTTTTTTTGTGGCTGATCTTGGCTGTTTAAGCATAGCTCAGTGGCATGCAAACATGATCATGCCAAAAATAAAAAAAAAATGTGAAAACCTAAGTTTAAATTTTGCCATTTAAGTCTATGGCATGCAGAATCAAAACAATACCAGGGGGCAGTGGTTGCCAAGGGGAAAGGCTCCATGTCAGTGCTGTATCTATGAGCTAAGGCAGTGGGGTATGCAAATGAGGGGAAATTTACTAAATCACAAAATATTCTAAGTCAAAACCTGCACCTAACTGTGTAGATGCTAGAACAGGATCGTGTATGCAGGAGCAGCTAACATGAAAAGGGGGTGTGTCATGCTTGCTGTAAGCACATTGGAGTTCCATTGCCTGGGCTTGTGCTTAGATAAGCACAGCTAAGCGAGGGTGTGTGTCTGAGGCTGTAATGTCTTACACCATGAAATGAAGAATGTGTTCGCATCCAGGAAGGGACATTTCTGCTAAAATGTGTTTAACTTAGCTAAATGGGTTTGTGTGGCATGCTCTAGGACTTAAACAAACAAACAAAAAAAAACCCCACAGGAAATGGCAGCACTGTGTATATGTAAGCAAGGGGATATGTCTGAGGGTGTATAACATTGTTTACCTTGCCTAAACGGGTTTGCGCGGTGCGCACCATGATTTAAACCACAAAAATAAAAAAATACAGGAAATGGCAAGTGGAACAAGAAAAAAAGGGAAATAGTAGAATAGAGGCACTCAAATACAGGCAAAAGAGCTGGCAGGTGGAATGTATCATACTCAGCCAATCACACAGGCAGCATCTGCAGCGCATCAGTATAAATTATGCAAACACCTTTCAATCTGTTTTTTCCCACAAACTCTACACCACCGGTGTACACAGATGGGGAAATTTTACCTGGCAAAACTAACAAAATGTTAGGGGCTGCTGTCACCCTCATACATCAGTATGTGCAAGAGGCTGAGGGTGGTGAAGAGGACAATGCTGACAACCACCCCAGACTTATGAGGAGGAGGAGAAGAGTGTTCAGGCCCAGGGTAACCTACCAGGGGCTACATGATCTGGAGATAGTAGAGCACTACAAGGGTGGACATGGACCTACTGCAGCAAATTGTGGTGCTGTGCCAGCCTTGCCTCACATCCAGAACAAACACAGGGGAACCCATCCCAGTGGATACCAAGGTATGTGTAGCTCTAAGAATACTAGCTACAGGTACTTTCCAAAGACCAACTGAGGATATCATAGGGGTCTCACAGGCATCTGCAGCCAGGATACTCCACCAGTTCCTGGATGCCATGCGACCACATGCTGAGGGGCACATTAAATTTGCCACCACCCGTGAGGAGAGGACCTGCAATATGCGTCTCTTCCGCCATGTAGCACACTACCCAAAGTTAGTGGGTGCCATAGACTGCACACACATCCACATCAAAGCACCACCTGGTGACTGGGGTAGGGTCTACATAAACTGCAAGGGGTTCCACTCCATCTACTGCCAGGTCATGTGTGATACCCAGGGCATTATCATGAACGTGTGTGCTGGCTGCCCTGGAAGCTATCACGACTCCCACATCTGGCATTCCTCACAGCAGTATTAGTGGTTTGCCAGGGGGTACATCCTGTATGGCCATTTAGTGGGGGATGCTGGCTACGCACTAGAGCCGTGGATGATGATACCCATCAGAAATGCACACACACCCACACAAGAATGCCATAATGAGGCACATGCACAAACCAGGATCATTATAGAGCATGTGTTTGAGATGCTCAAGTCATGGTTCCGCTGCCTTGACATATCCATTGGAGCCTTGCAGTACTCTCCAACCACATGTGCACACATGGTCATAGTATGTGCCATGCTACACAATATGATCCTGCAGAAACAGCTGCAGCAGGAACAAAATGGAGAAGGGCCACTCAGCCCCCCACCACTGCCAAGACCTCCACAGGCACAGAGGAACTCAGAGGAGGAACATCCTGAGCCTGCCCCTGTAGGCAGATGGAGGCATGCCCAGTATGCCCTGGCCTTGGCAAAGAGGCAACACATAGCACATACACTGACACTGACACTGTAGGAACCCAGGGACTGATCTCTCTCTCTCTGTCTGACTCGCACACACAGTAAAATGGATGCCAAACATCACACCACCTATACCTGACCATGTATAGGCAGTGTATTGTGTGCATCTGACATAGTCAGCCCTCAAGCGCCACCCTCACAACAGCTGCAGGCACAAGGTAAGCCAGTCTCTGTAACAAATTAAACTAATTGAGTGGAATTTTCTAATAGCATATCTATGGTATTGATCAAGCATGTAAAGGAATGGGGTGGCTAACTGGGATAGCAGCAGATGACTGACAGCTCTGTGGGACAGGAGGATGTGTATCCCCAGTTCTGTTCTGCCCACACCATGCAGTACCACCCTGGTTGACAAATACCACTGCAGTATATGTCGTGAGCCAAATAACTGGGGGGTGTCATAGGACACATGCATGGATGTCAAAGTGGAGGTCTCATACCCACCACCAACCCCACACAGCAGATCAGCTATAGGCAACCATACAGAAATGCCTGGCAAAGACCCCCCACAGGGTAACATCCATGAAATCCCCAGCCACAGACTTTTACACAGTAATATCACAGCAGGTCTGGCAGCGGCAGTATGGCTCTGAAAGGTAAGAAGTCTGAAACTACAAATGTCTATGCCAGAACAATCTGACATGTGGTTAATACTGTTATACCTGTAGTCAGAAAGATAGGGCACACCACTATGCTACATGGGACCAAAATGTTAAGCAAATATCAGCACAGTCTGTGCAGATGTGTATCGTGTACAGTCATGTTACCCCCCCCATAGTCTCATAGAAATGCAGTAACATATTCCTAGACTTAAGCAGCATCCAGCTGTCACCAAGTGATGGTGCAATAGTAACAGAAAACAATTGTCAGTAACACCCACAGTCAACTTACTGGTGCCATCCTAGGTGTGTCTCCTGCCGGCAGCCTGGGAACATATGATCATCAGAATGCACTGCCCTGCTTCAGATGGCCTGCATCTGTCATACCTGGCCTACAGGCCTCTGGCAAATGCCTGCGCCTCACTCACAGTGCCCTTTAGGGAGTGCCATGGGGTCCATAATACCAACATAACACAGTCCACAAAATGCAAAAAAAGGCCATGCTGACAACTGCTAGGAACAAACCTGCTAGCCTTTGGGAGCCAGAGATTGGGACAAAGCCATTAATAATGGGGTGATGAAGGTCCAAAGAGAAGGACACCTGTGAAATACTGCTTTAATAATGTTATAAAGTTGATGGAATGATTTATACTAGCATGGAATGCCTGATGGGTATGAAGTCTGAAACTGCAATGTCAACTGTCAGTAATATCTGACTTCAACCCTGAGTGACATGCAAAACACTTTTGCTGGAAAACCACACTTGTTTGGGTAACCAACAAGATATATGAGTCATGGATGTGGACATTCAGTGATACACTGTACAGTTGACAGGCAGGGCTAGGAGTTTAAACATGGGAATGCACTCACTGCAGGCAGGCCTAACCCTGGAAAATGGTGACATGTCTGCACCCACAGAACCCTGGGCCACAGCTATGGGGAGTAACACACCCATCCCTGATCACTCATTCTATGCAACATCGTGACCCCAACATGTGGCCATCCAAGCAAAATGAGGTGGGCCATACATATATGTGTGACAAACACACACCTCCAGGCTGGTCAAACAGTCTGATACACACAAGACCCTCCAAGTCCAGTCAACCATTGAGGAGAGCCCGATGCAAAGTGCTGGTAGCTATAGGCAAACAAATCTGCCCAGGACACACACCTCCACATATCCTATCCCCTACAAATCTATCTGGAGTCTGTCTGTCACCCTGATCCTGTCTGACTTATAGTACCCAACTGTGGACTGGAAATCAGAACAGGCCAGAACATAAATGCATAGAAATTCCACCATTGTAATATATCACCAAGGTGCTGGACCATTTCCACAGCACTAACAGTCAATTGCTTGTAGGCACACCCCTCAACAGGGTGATTTGTACAAGAATGCATAGCATTTGGCCCATAAACCTTGTGTGTGCATCATCCATGCTGTATTCCTCTGGTAAATCACTGTGATGATCTGAGGCACTGTGATGATCTGAGGAGGTATGTCACCAGGTACTGAAACAATACATGACAGTGTCAAATGGCATATATGATATATGTAAGCTAAAACAAGCCCTGTAACCCTAGCAACCCATACATTACTGAGAGAAATTGTCACAATCATTATATGGCTCATTGTCCCCACAACTGAATAGGCTATCTCCAGATGTTCATAGGTTCATAGGTAGGTACTAGGCTATTGGCCCTAGGGCCTATATAAGCCTATCCAAAAAATATACCCTGGCTTTCGCCACCTAAGAACATTATTTTCCTGTGCCCCTGTTGAGCAGAGCCACAGAAGTGATCCCTGGGGTGAATTTCCCATTTCCTATCCAATCATCAAGATTTTTCTTGAAGAGTGCTAATGAGGAGCTCTGTTTGACATAGATAGGTAGTCTGTTCCAGAGTATGGGAAGTCCCTGGGACAGGAATCTATCCCTCCAGCATGTTCTGTTTATTGTGGTGACAAGGTTTAGGTCCCCAGAGCGTGTAGCTCAGAGGGACTGGGAGTTCTTTAAGTGGAGCATGTCCAACAGCTCTGGGTTTGACATAGCTTTGTATGTTAGGCAGAGATCGCCCCAGAGTAGGCGATATGCGATGGAGTAAAGCTGTAGATTTTTGAGACGGTCTGTGTAGGGCATCTGTGTGAGGCCAGTAATCCTCTTTGTGAGGTATTTCTGTGGTCCTTCCAGTTATTGTAGATGTCTTGTGAGGTACATACCAAAAGGGGCGTTGTACTCTATAATGGGTCTAATGAGTGATGAGTAGAGGGGAACAATGACCTCTTTTTTTCTGGATGAGAATCCTTTTGTGATGAGATGAGCCACGTAGAAGGATTTCCTGACCACTGTGGTGATGTGATTATCAAAGGGTAGACTACTGTCCACCTGTGTCCCAAGGTCTCTTATCACATTTTTGGCATTAAGTAGACTACCAGCTATGTGGTAGTTCATGGGTACAGAGTTTTTACCAAAGGGGATGACAATACACTTTTTGGCATTGAGCTTCAGGCCATGGCTTTGACACCAGGTATCTGTCTCAGTGAGGCCCTTTTGTAGTTTGTCCACATCATTAGGAGTTTTGATTATGGCTCCTAGTTTGCAGTCATCTGCAAACTTTGTTAGCCAAAGGCCTTCTGTGTTAGCCTGCACTTCAGAGAAGTAGATACCAAACAGGAGAGGACCCAGGACTGAACCCTGTGGTACTCCACTTGTCACTGGTCTGAAGTCAGATTTGGAATCCGCTACTTTCACAGCGTGGGTTCTGTCTGTGAGCCAGTTGGCAACCCATCTTGTGACATAGGGATTTATACCTAGTTTAGTAAGCTTATCTATAATTCCAGAGAGGGGGGTGGTGTCAAAAGCCTTGGCAAGATCTAGATAAGCTGTGTGAACCATTTTACCCTCATCTATGGCTTTGGTGGCTGCTTCAAAGAAGTCATTCAGGTTTAGAAGACATGATCTGCCTTTTACAAATCCAAACTGGGTAGGGTCCAGAGTTTGGAGATTACCAATGTCTTTGTTTATGAGTTCCACGATGATACGTTCCATGGCCTTGCAGACCAGGCTCGTCAGGCTAATGGGGCGGTAGTTCCCGGGTTCCATCGTGGCTGCAGCAACATGTTGAGAGGTATGGCTGTAGCACAAAATAAACCAGACTGGAGTACAGCAATCCCTGGAATGGAGTCCCACATGTACTATAGAAGGACACACTTGGCATGCTCATACACGTAGAGAAATGTCAGTAGGATCTAGGAATAAACAGGCCTTCCCCACCCAGTGCACTTTCCATTGCCCCACCTTAACAGTCCTGAAGATGTCTATCACCATAGAAGTCACATTTTTAGACCCATCTCCATAAGCTCTGTGGTGCGTGTGATAACTGCATAACATGGTAGTACAAAGAACTCATTAGATAGGAGTTCTAATCTCGGTCCTGGCAAATGTAAAAGTGTGTATGTTCACAACTAAAAACTTTTGGGCTCATTCAAACCCAGTACACTTCCCCTTGTGCTACTTTAGCAGTCCTGCAGATATCAGTCATCTTAAAAGTGCTTTCCAGGTCTTAACACCATAAGCTCTGTTGCTCATGCAATAACTGCATAATGCAATAGTATACATAACTAGTTAGGTAGGAGTTCTAATCTCAGTCCTGGAAATATAGAAGTGTGTGTGTGTGTGTGTGTGTGTGTGTGTGTGTGTGTGTGTGTGTGTGTGTGTGTGTGTGTGTGTGTGTGTGTGTGTGTGTGTGTGTGTGTGTGTGTGTGTGTTTACAACTAAAAGCTTTTGGGTCCATTCCAACCCAGTACACTTCCTTTTTCCCTACTTTAGCAGTCCTGCAGATATCAGTCATCTTAGAAATGCCTTCCATCAGGCTTCAGCTCCATAAGTTCAATGATGTGTGCAATAACTGCATAACACGATAATACAAATAACAAGTTAGATATGAGTTCTAATCTTAGTCATAGCAAATGTAAAATTGTGTGTGGTTACAACTAAAAGCTTTTGGGTCCATTCCAATCCAGTACACTTCCTCTTGCCCTACTTTAGCAGTCCTGCAGATATCAGTCATCTTAGAAGTGCCTTCTGTCAGACCTCAGCCCCATAAGCTCTGTGGCACATACAATAACTGTATAACAAATAACTAGTTAGGTAGGAGTTCTAAACTCAATTCTGATGAATGTAGAAGTGTGTGTGTGTGTGTGTGTGTGTGTGTGTGTGTGTGTGTGTGTGTGTGTGTGTGTGTGTGTGTGTGTGTGTGTGTGTGTGTATGTTTGTGGTGTGTGACAGTTGTGTGTGTAAGACTGAGGGAGTTATGATTTTGTTTGTTTATAGGTGAAACAGTTTGATGCAATTCCCACCTATGACACTTCACAGTGCCCCAACTTATCAGTCCAGATGATGTCAGTCCCTTATCAGCAACCTTGGCCAGCTGTCAGCCCTGTAAGCTCAGTAGTGTGTGTGATAAATGCTTAACACTATAGTACAAATGAGTAGTTTGACAGGGGTTCTACTCTTGTGTCCGGCAAATGTATATATGTAAGTAGAAGTATTTTGATATGTTTCCTACCCACTGCCCTACTTTATCAGTCCTGCTGATGTCATTCCCCATATCAGCATCATTGGCCAACTCTCAGCTCAGTAAGCTCTGTAGTGCATGCGGTAACTACATAACACTATGGTACAAATCACTAGTTAGGTAGGAGTTCTAATCTCACATCTGGCAAGTGTGTCTGTTTGTAGGGTAAAGTATTTTGATAAGTTTAACACCCACTGCACTACTTTATCAGTCATGCTGATGTCATTCCCTTTATAGGTTCACAAGTGTGTAGTAGGTAATGGCTCAGGATCCTTAACAAGCCTAACACATAGAAGAGCCCTGCCATTGTGCCACCCGATGTTAGGCCTCAGTGCCTATATCAGTTATAACCACTGCAGTGATCCTTGGGTTGCACTATTACCCATCCAGTTATCAAGATTTCTCTAGAACAGGGTCAGCTAGGTGCTCTGCATGACATGTATGAGAAGTGTATTCCAGGGCACATGCAGTCTCTTGGTGAGGGACCTGTCCCACCACCATGTTGTGGTGATTGTGGTACTAAGGTAGAGGTCTCTACAGTGTGTGGTGTGGATAGATTTATATGTAGCATTTCTAAACCAGCTTGGTCAGACATGGCTTTATAAGTCAAGCACAGATAGCTGCTAATTAGGTGATATGACACAGAGAATAGCTTGGGTCCTCTGCGTCTGTCTGTGTAGGATCTGTGTTTAATGCCTAAAACCCCTTTGTCAAGTGCTTCTGTGGCTTCTCCAGCTGTAGCAGGTGTCTAGTGAGGTACATGATAAATGGGCCATAATACTTGGGAGTGGTCTAATGATGGAATAGTAGACAGAGATCATTACCTCTGTCTTCCTGGATGCAAAACCCTTGGTAATGCAATGTGCCATATAGAAGGACTTCCTGACCACAGTGGCAATGTGTTGCTTGAAGGAGAAGTTGCTGTCACCCTGTGCCCCCAGATCTCTTATAATGCCTACAGTGTTCATTGGTCTCCCATTGATGTGGAACCTACTGGGAACTGAGTGTTTTACCAAAGGGGATGATGATGCATTTTGTGGTCTTATGCTTCTGGCCATGGTTTCCACACCTCTCATTGGTCTCACTGAGGCCTTTCTGTAAGATGTCTGCACCACTTGTGGAGTTCATGATAGCTCCCAGCTTGCAGTCCTCTGTGAACTTGGTCAGACAGAGTTCTCTGTGTTTGGCTGGTCTCCTGAGAAGTAGATGCTGGACAGGACACTATCCAGTACTGATCCTTGTGGGACTCCACTTGTGACTGCTTCCCAGTCTGATTTGGAGTTTGCCACTGTCACACTGTGTGTTCTATGAACCAGTTTGCAAACCATCCACTGATATAGGGGTTGATGCCTAGTTTGTTGTGCTTACCAATAACCCCTGACTGAGGAATGGTATCAGAAGCCTTGGCCATATTGAGGTAGGCTGTATGCAGTGCCTTACTGTCATACACAGCCCTGGTGACTCACTGAAAGATGTTGACCAGGTTGAGTATGCATGATCTGCCATTCACACAGCCAAACTGTGTGGGGTCCAGAGTTAGGAGATCATCCATATCTTGGTCAATCAGTTCCCTGATGATGTGCCCATACCCATGCAAAGTAGACTTGTCAGGCTAAGGGCCCAATAATCCCCAGGGTCTGTAAGATGCTACCCCTTCATGGAGAGGGATGACTGTGGCAGTGTGCCATTTTGGAAGGACAAACCCTGAGGTGAGGCTGTGACTGACCAGGGCACACAGATGTGGTGCCAGGTCTCTTTGTATTTCATGTAGAACATAGCCACTTATATGTGAGGGTCCCATAGAAGCTGTATCCTTGCCTGTGGACAATGCATGTCTAACTTGCCCTGCAGTAATGTTGGGTGCCTGGCATTCATCTGCCATTGTGATTGTCCCCTTGGGGGGATAGGGGAAAAGCTAGCACTGAATGTGTTGGCAAGACTGTGGCCAATATCTGTTGTGTCAGGATAGAACTCAGCATTGTGCAGTAACTCACAGCACTTGTAGTTATTGCTGTGGAGGTTGCTGATATAACTATCAAAGGCTTTTGTGATTGTTGTCAGTGTCTGCTGCAAATCTGCCTTCATAGCTACCTGTAAGTGATTCCATGAGGGATTCCAAGTTGTGCTTGCGGCTAATAAGAGAGTTCACCAGTCTTGGGACACTACCATTTTCTGCAACAGTGTTTTCCTTCTGTTGTACATATTAGTAATGGTAGGGGACCATCACAATGGCTTCCAGTGTTTGGAGGACAGTTTCTGTGTTCTGTTCGCTATGACTGGTATCATGCGTCAATGTACATGTTTGTGTAGTGCATATGTGTATGATGAGACAGTCATGCAGCTATTTCCCATTGGTATGGGTGCAGTGAAGTCATCTACCCCTGTTTTTATGACTGCAATGTCAGCATTGGAGAGGTTTTGCAAGGTGGTTACCTTTGTGGGGGGTGTGGGTGAGATGTTGAGCTCCATGTTGATTACATCATGTTTGGATCTGACTGGGTAGGAACTGACAACTGTGGTCGAGCAACAGTCCCATATGTAAGTAATCAACACAGGTCAAGGTTGTTGCATTCTCTACTGGGGGTCACCATGAGCCAGGGCATTGGAACTGATGAATTCCATGAAGCACTGGGCCAGTGTACTGGTGCTTGACTACTTTCACCAGATAATGGAGGGGTAGTTGAAGTCTCCTACTATGTCAGTGTTGGGTTGGACCTTCACAGATGCCAGGGTGTTGAGGAATGTGCATTGACAGTCTAGGGACATAGCTGGGGACTGATAGCAATCTATGGTGTGGACTACACTATTCCCCAAAGTCAGTTTTACTGGAAGTACCTCCAATGCATTATACTGGGATACTAGTGTGGAGGTGTGCATGGAGACATCACCACCTATGGAAGTGTGGTCCATGTTTTGGTGCTGATAGCTGTGGAATGTGTCATAGCCTGTTAGTGCAGAGCTGCTGTCTGCTGCTGTAAACCACCTCTCCATTACAGCACAAATGTCAATTTCCTTTACTCTGAGGAGTACTTTGATTGCATCTTGACAGTTAGATGTCTACTGTTGAGCAGCATGCCCCTCAAATTGCATACATGTCTAGCTGTTATGGTGGTAATTTGATTTGGAACACTGCCTAATAAGGCATTATAGGGGTGGCAAGACACTTACCCTGTACCTGGAATCCTAGGGCTGACAGATTTAGGACATCTCCGGCAAGGCAATGAGGTCTGTCAATCATGTTATTCCAAGCAAAGAGATACTGGATCCCCTGAGAATGACACACAATATGTAAGCCAATGTTGCAGTCAATTATCTTTTGAAAGTACTGCAGCATCATTCTGGGTGATGGCAGTATACTGCTCAGGGCTACTTTCACACCTGCCTGGACCACATAATCTGAGTGTTCAACCATGTCTCTTTTCATGTAGCTCAGGAAGGTGTGTCCCAGGTCATTCACACCCACATGGATGATGACAGAGTGATACTTGTAGCTGTTGTGGAGTGGTCTGACTGGATGTGTCATGTGTTGGATGGTGGCATGTGACAAACTGTTGGCTGTTACCTCCTTCATAATCAACATAGTGAGTGGGATATCTGTGTGCCGCAGTACTGAGTCACCCATGATCACTGTATTGTGCAAGGTGGGCAGCCTTAGGAGCTTAGGTTGAGGGGCGCACTGTGTAGGTGACATATGTGTCCTTTGGCATGTGCTATGTCGTGGTGTCTGAGTGGGTGACTGTCTTGCTGGTCTGTGCTGTTTGTGTAACTGTCCATTGAGTGCCTCTTTGAAGGTGGGTATGTGGCTTTTCAGTGTATGTCAGGGCTGTCATAGTGGGTGTTGTGGCAAGCTATGTGATCCACATGGTGTGGTGTATGTGTTGATCTCATCCACTTTACCAGAGAGTCCAGTCTTTGCTGGAGAGTGCATATTTCCACATTTAGTGATACAGGGGTAACGCTCACTGGTCTGAGTGTTTGGAGTTTAGAAGAGAGGGTTGTCTGTGTACATGAGGCAGTTGCAACAGTGCCTCAGAATGGACAAGTGCACCAGGTTAATGGGTGAAAGCACAGAAAACTGCACTTCAATCATGCCAGGAGGGGTGGTCATAAGTAGTAAGTACTGGGACTAATTCTGTGATGAATGAGTACTGCTGATGGCTCCCAGGTGTGATACACTTATTGAGACAATATCCTGTTGAAGTGCAAAGCTATAATGCTATTTGAAGTGCAAGACAGAAAGAACTAGCAAGATGTACAGGAGAAACTGAAGGCAGACTTCCTGCCACCTGTAATACTTTACCTCAGCTGTGCAGTTATCAGCACCATTGGCCAATTGCAAGTCCAGTAAGCTCTGTAGTGCATGCAGTAACTGCGTAACACTATAGTGCAAATAACTGGATAGGCAGGGGTTCTAATCTCAATACTGGCAAGTGTGTGTGAGAATCATGTATTGTGCAGGTTATGCCATTTTTGACTTGCGTACCACCCTTTACACTTCCCCTCAATCCAATTTAGTAGTCCTGTTGGTGTCATTCACATTACAAGTACCCTTGGATGAGATGAAATTGTATAAGCTCTATGGCGTGTCTGATAATTGTGTAACACTATAGTAGAAACAGTTAGATAGGCAGGAGTTCGGATCCCAATACTGGAAACTGTGTGTGTGTGTGTGTGCGTGTGTGTGTGTGTGTGTGTGTGTGTGTGTGTGTGTGTGTGTGTGTGTGTGTGTGTGTGTGTGTGTGTGTGTGTGTGTGTGTGTGTGTGTGTGTGTGTGTGTGTGTGTGTGTGTGTGTGTGTGTGAATTGGATACTGTGTAGCTTATGCCATTTTGATTTGTGCACCACTCATTACATTTCCCCCACCCTACTTTACTACTGCTGTTGTTGAAACATTCACCTTAGAAGTACCTTTGGACAAGGTGAAATTGTGTAAGCTGCGTAGTGCATCTGCTAACTGCATAATACCATAATACAAATAACTAGATAGGCAGGAGTTCTAATCTCAATACTGGCAACTGTGTGGGAAACATTTACTGTGAAGGTTATACCATCTTGAGTTGTGTACCACCATACCCATCCTAATTTAGTAGTTCTGTTGATGTCATTCATGTTACAAGTACTTTTGGATGAGATGAAACTGTATAAGCTCTGTGGTGCATCTGATAACTGTGTACCACTATAGCACATATAAATAGATAGGTAGGAGTTCTAATCTCAATACTGGTGTGTGTGGATTATATTTTGTGCAGCTGATACCATTTTGATGTGTGTACCCTACATGGCAGGTGAACACCTCCTGATATCATTATTTTATATAGTGTGATAATGGCATCTGCTTCACATGCAACATGTGAAACCATTGTACAGGCCATACCAGTCCTCTGTACAGATGTGTCTGGAATATCCAGATGTTTGGAACCTATTAGTGCTCTGTCTGCCTTAACAATGCTCATGTGTGTGATATAGTTGCCAAATAGGCCACAGTGAGTGTACTGACACATATGGCAGCATTAGGTATCATAAATGACTGAAACAGCATACTGATACAGCATCTGCTACCCTCACACTTGTCCAAGCTTGTAGGTGCAATGCATGAGTCCAGATGCTTGGTTTTACAAGTGAACTGTTCATGTCATGTATCACATTAAAGGTTGGGAAAGGTGTGGACTGACATATTGTGGTCTCAACCAGTATGTATCAGAAACAAATGGCATCTTAACAGGTGTGTGTATACATTTTATATCCATTCTATAGCAGTAATGTTTCACACATGTCCCTACCTTAGTCAGTTTGTCCAATATATTTTGCTGGTGTCTGTCCAGATGTCTTGCACTGACAGGTTGTGAGGTATGCTACAGGAATGTTACTTTCTCTTCAGATAGGCCCCTGTGGTGACCACTATGATGCAATACAATTAACCCTACTACAAGTTAACATGCACATAAAGCAATATGGCTATTAGTCATAGTTGTGTACATGGTAACTTGCATGCCCTCCACATGCCTGGGGTATTGCCAAAGAACAACTGAACAATTCCATACTCACCATCTTCAGGCTGCTGTCTCATATGCAGACCAGAGTGACCTGTGTAGTTGTGGGAGAGAGGTATTGTCAGCAGACTCACATGCGCCCGTGGAAAAGGATGGATGCAGCATGTCTGCACATTTACAGTACAACACCCAGTACTACACAATTTGCTGTCCTTCACCATAGATTTGCACTTCTGTGCATTAGAAATCCCCATCCACAACTGCAATCGTACCTGGCACATGCATGTAGATACTGAACAGGTACAAGTATGTCTCATACAGTAGTCTACTAATCCCCACTGGTACCTTACCTGCACACTTCTTGTCCATTATGTGAGTGCCACCCACCTCCAGCAAGTGGGGCTTTGTACCCTGGTGTTGTAATGTGATGGGTGGCCCAAGCTTGGCAAGGAGCTCCTCATTTCGTGTCAGTGGGAGCTGCATGGCTGGTCTTCCACCTGTGGTTGTGGGTGCCCTGGCCATGGCAGCAGCCCTTTGCCAGCCATGGTGTATGAGGTTGGTGGCATGATGCCTCACCTGCTCATATGTATGTGTGTGCAGGCCCACCTAATTTACCCTGTGGACAGTGTCATCCCACAAGGTGGTCCTCTCCCACAGATGTTGCTGGCTGCGGCCCAACAGTACTGTGTGGTTTTGTATTATTTCTACAGCTTAAAAAACAGACTGACTTTACATAATATAAAAGAACGGACTTAGCGCTTTCATTTCCTATCACGGAAACATCATCAGAGTCATTTACAAAGGTCCCGCCCTTAATTTAAATAGACCCAACAGCTAATTAATAAATTCCTAATTAAAGGAATACAACTACTTAAAACTACAGCTCTTATTTTCTATACATAAATAAACACACTTTCTTACCACTTTTTATACATTTAAATATGTTATCACAAAATTATAAAAATCCTTTCTTTCACATATCTTAAAAAAGTATATATATATATATATATATATATATATATATATATATATATATATATAATTAAACACTTCTACACAGTAGTTAATGTTATAAATACATTAAATCAATAATTTTCATACTGTACTAAAATTCATTACATGCTTTAACCTATATATATATATATATATATATATATATATATATATATATATATATATAAAATACATATATTTAATATTTGTTGGCTCTCATTTTAAGTGCTGGCATAAGTGAAATATGGTCATTTAAACCCGGTGGGTTGCAAGCATCCAACTGTAATCGCCAAATAAGTTCCCTTAACTCCAGTTGCGCTTCCCAATCTCCACCCCTTTCACTTCTTAAAACCTGTTCAATAACCCAAAATTTAAAATCTGCTCGTGGACAAACTACAGTGTGCCTATAAAGTGCATTGGTTTCTCTCCTCCTGTTAATGTTATATGTGTGCTCATATATCCTTTGTTTCAAACTCCTCTCTGTCTTTCCTACATAATATGAGCCACATATACATTTAGCCAAATACACTATTCCCTTTGACTGACAATTGCAGTAATCCTTTGGGTAGAATGTCATGTTAATATGCTCAATATCCAGTCCCCCTTGATTATACACAAATGGACATTGTGGACATCTTCCGCATTTGTATGTACCTACCTTCCTTTTAGTTCTAACTACTTGTTCCCTCTCAAATATTTCCTTTAGGTTCCTGTTTTTCTTATACCCAAATTTTAACCTCTTAGAAAATATTTTACTACTGTTGGGCATAGATGAAAAGAAAGTCCCGTTTCTGTATATTATATTTTTGATACCCTTAGTATCTTGGTTGTAAGTCAATATCATATATACATCCCCTACCTTTTTTGTTTCTTCTAGCCCACTTACCACCATTTGGGTACAGTTATCATTCCCTTGCCCATATAATAATAAAGGCATGTACTTCTCTTTCCAACCTTTCAGGACTTCATGCTTAATATTCACTATAGTCTCTACAGGATAGTCCCTTTCTTGAAAACAGTTCTGTATGTAATCCAACTCTCTCTTCAAATCTTCCTCCTCTGATGTCATATGTATCGCCCTAATCATCTACCCTTTTATTATATTTTGTTTCTGATTAATAGGGTAATTACTACTATAATGTAAGTACAGCCAAGATACTAAGGGTATCAAAAATATAATATACAGAAATTGGACTTTGTTTTCATCTATGCCCAACAGTAGTAAAATATTTTCTAAGAGGTTAAAATTTGGGTATAAGAAAAATAGGAACCTAAAGGAAATATTTGAGAGGGAAAAGTAGTTAGAACTAAAAGGAAGGTAGGTACATACAAATGCGGAAGATGTCCACAATGTCCATTTGTGTATAACCAAGGGGGACTGGATATTGAGCATATTAACATGACATTCTACCCAAAGGATTACTGCAATTGTCAGTCAAAGGGAATAGTGTATTTGGCTAAATGTATATGTGGCTCATATTATGTAGGAAAGACAGAGAGGAGTTTGAAACAAAGGATATATGAGCACACATATGGCATTAACAGGAGGAGAGAAACCAATGCACTTTATAGGCACACTGTAGTTTGTCCACGAGCAGATTTTAAATTTTGAGTTATTGAACAGGTTTTAAGAATTGAAAGGGGTGGAGATTGGGAAGCACAACTGGAGTTAAGGGAACTTATTTGGCAATTACAGTTGGATGCTTGCAACCCACCGGGTTTAAATGATCATATTTCACTTATGCCAGCACTTAAAATGGCAGCCAACAAATATTAAATATTAAATATTAAATATATGTATTAAATATATATATATATATATATATATATATATATATATATATATATATATATATATATATATAAAGGTTAAAGCATGTAATGAATTTTAGTACAGTATGAAAATTATTGATTTAATGTATTTATAACATTAACTACTGTGTAGAAGTGTTTATATATATATATATATATATATATATATATATATATATATATATATATATATATATATATATATATATATATATATATATAAATATATATATATATATATATATATATATATATATATATATATATATATATATACTTTTTTTAAGATATGTGAAACAGATGATTTTTATGATTTTTGTGATAACATATTTAAATGTATAAAAAGTGGTAAGAAAGTGTGTTTATTTATGTATAGAAAATAAGAGCTGTAGTTTTAGGTAGTTGTCTTCCTTTAATAAGGAATTTATTAATTAGGTGTTGGGTCTATTTAAATTAAGGGGGGAACTTTGAAAATGACTCTGACAATGTTTCCGTGATAGGAAATGAAAGCGCTAAGTCCATTCTTTTATATTGTGCAAAGTCAGTCTGTTTTTTTAAGCTGTACAAATAAATTACTGAAGTTTTAATTGAGCTTCGTTTACTGAGGAGACCTCCTTTGGGCTTGGAATTCAACTGAAGTGTTTGGTGGAGTTATTGGTTTTGGGTTACTTCAGTCGTTCCATTATATTATCGGTTTTGTATTATGGCTTCCATTACCAGGTTGCAGTCTGCTGGTGAAAAGGTCTCCCGTTGGTGATGTGACATTGCACCTGGTAGACACTAACAGGGAAACACATCTCAGGACCCCATACATTTGACAACAGTATGGCCACTACCTGCACATGTACCTTGAATACCAGTAGCCAACACTCACAACCATACCAGTAGCCAAAACTCACAACTACACCATACCACTGTAATCTATCAGCACAGTATCAGCTTGCATTGCACTCCTTGTCCTGACGAGTCATATTGCCCTCAGTGAGGGCAAGTTGTTTGCATAATTCGTCATTCCTCATTCAGGTCTGTGTAAATGGATGACATTAGCCATCTTCCATGTGGATGGTGTGTGGATGGTGCTGCAGCTTGGTGTGACTACAGTGTGTATTGCAGCTGGGAGCACATGCTTGAGTTCATGTAGGATGCAGACAGGGATGATATGATGTCCCATGAATGCTTAAATTTGTTGCCTTTCAGTAGGCAACATGTACCTGCTCACTTGTGATGAGGGGAGGGGTGTGGGTGCAGTACATATCCACCTATAGTGATGTTGAGCCTGGGGGGATGTTTGCCCTAACCCTATCTGCATCAGGTTGCCTGTAGCTATGTTGTGTGTGCATGTGATCTGATTGGCCACCATTACAGGTTGGGTTGGTATGTTGCCTCTGATATTGCAGACAAATGGGAAGATTGCCTTGTGATTGTCCTTGGTGGATGTCTCCAATTTGTAATCATAGTTGGCCTTACAGTAATCCACCTGTGATCTTATATGCTTGTTCAGACAATGGCTGACTTGATGCCAGGTTGGTTCCTGCCCCTACTTTGCCCTGTACAGCCACTATAGGGACCAAGTCTGTGGTTTGTGTAATGCTGCTGTCCAGCAAAGGAGATTACTGTACATTGGTGGAGACAGGTATGATAAGTAAGGCATTCCTGAGCCCATACAGCCATGTATGTTTTCAATCTGTTGTTTGTAGTGGACATGGCCACAACGTCATAACACAGTTGGACACGTCTCCAATTTAGTAATGATAATCATGCTTACTGTACAAACCATGGCTGTATCAGGGCAATGCAGCTACCAGTAGCTGTAGAAATGTCACTGTTATGGGTACACAGTAACTAAAATCACACACATGTACAACATGTATAGCTGTTTTAACTGACATTTTGCATCCCATGTCTGTTTTCATGAGCTGGGCACATACACCTACTCATTCTGACATGTGCATAGCTAATACCTCACATACATGTCTGTTCTATGTCAGTATGGCACACTAAATTCACATGCCTGCTGTGCAGTCATCCCTCTCAACCAGTTACAGCAGGACATCTGTAGGATGCCATGCATACCTGGGCATAACTCTCAACCTGAAAACATCAAAAATCTGGAGAAGGCCCATGAAAAATAGGTACAAATCTGTACACTGATTAACATCTAATTTGCATACATAATTACATAACCCCACCTGCTCCAATGGAATTGTGGGATACCAACTTTCAAATGCAAACTGAAGAACAGACAACCAAAATATGGCACCAGAGTCCCCCTGCAGCCATTCCAATGTCCCATTACCTAGCTATTTTGCCCCCATTTACCATAAACACTAATGTATGCACAGGGCATACTGCTTTACTTCTACAATGATTATTTGGATTTTATTTTTTACATTTTGCAGCACAACAATGCACAAGCACTAACAGACATCTGCTAAACAAAGCAATGCTGTCTCATAAGAAAAATAGACTTGGCATTAAAACTTCTCTAACCTTGAAACTCACATTCATTTAAACCCACAGCACATCCAAAGAAAATGCATCTGGCCAGTGGTGGATATCAAGATTACCTTTGTGCTGTTTTCAAATCATTGGCCCCTTGCACAAGAAACATACATGTGTTCTTTTCTTTGATACACCTTCCTGACTGTATTAAGTTATATTCCTTGTATAATACAGAACACGTGTTAGACAGACTGCATTTTAAATTTATTGTTTGTACATTTTTCCAGTAGACTGTACTGTAGGCAATGAAACAAAATGCATGAACCAATAATGACAAAACTGCCCAATTCAGAATTCCGCACCCACACTATAAATAGAATGACAGCAGTGTAAGCCATAGGCATCTTGCACAGCTTCTCACACTTATTTTCAATTTCATTTTTTTTTTTGGTGGGGGGACAAAAGGTCAAAAAACAGGGACACATTTTAAACATTGCTTGTATAATTGTGGAAAGTTGCTAGAATAAAATGTTGTGTTACTACCATGCATTTTACTGGCAAGTCTTGAACCCAGGATCCTATGCACTACAGTCAGAGCAACATACCACTATGCCAAATCAGCAGTTTACTGAAATATAGGAAGTCTGGAACTTAATGGCTATCATTTAGTGAATTCAGCTCTCACTTCTCACCATAGATCTCAACCTCTTAGCACAAAATAACCTAGACAAAGCCAATAATGGGGGATACAAATTCAGTTCTCACTTCTCACTCACCATAGCTCTCAACCTCTTAGCACAAAAACCTGGACAAACAAAGCCAATAATGGGGGAATATAAATTCTGTTCTCACTTCTCACCATAGTTCTCCACTATTAGAACAAAAAATCTGGACAAAGCTCACAAGTGGTGGTGACTAGGAACTTTAGGTTCTTTTTATCCTGTACCCAAGATACAGGATTTGAGCCTGAATATCACTAGCCACCAGGTGTATTAAATGGGGGCATTTTAACACGCACACACACACACACGAACATGCATTTTTGCTTGTTTTACAAGATCTACTTAGCAAAACTTTTTTTTGCCTAAGCCTATCACTTATATGTGTCTTTTTCTCTGGTAGTGATGTTGAATATGTATGTTGCCCAGAAACATAAATTGTCCTAGGAGAAGTGTATGTTGGGGGTGGGTGGGGATTCTACATGTGTTGGGTTACATTCTACAGGTTGATATACAAGTTGCATACAATACCAAAAATCCTGGCTGCAATCCCGATGCTATTTATGAAAACTTAAGAAATGTTTAATAGTGACTTGAGACTTTAGTTATTGATCTGATAGGTAAGAATGAAAATACATTTGCTTGTTACAGAACTGAGATGTTTTGTTCCAATCAAACTACCAGTAGATCAAATATAATGAAATAAAACCCTATTTATTAAACATTATTCAGGTACTATGTCAGATGGAGTTCCATTAGGAATTGTCATGTTACATCTGGATGAATCTACTAATAGACAGACTTAACTTCCCATAGGCTTCCTCTAATGTCACTCATAAAAGGCCACAGCATAACAATTCTGAGAGAAGAAAAAAAACTCTTCCACCCTTTTATTTCTTTCCAGCCTTCAGCCTTATTGTCTCTGAGCATTTTATTACTTGTTAGTGACATTTGTACAGTAAAACTACTGGAATTAGTTACAGCTCTGTCTTACTCTCTGTCTTAGTCAAACACGCACACATACACACTCACAAATACACACACACCCACACACATCCACCCAGACAAACACGCATAAATGCATACACACACACACACACACACACACACACACACACACACACACACACACACACACACACACACACACACATACACACTCATGCACACACACACACACACACACACACACACACACACACACACACACACACACACACACACACACACACAGTTTTCCTACTTGCCTTCATTCTTTCTAGCTGGACCGTCTGATTCCTTGTTCCCAAACATAAAATAATCCATTACAACATTCCTGCTCGCATTTAGCTGATAATGCATTAAAAGAGTGCCGTTCCCTAAAATAATCCATTACAATGTTCCTGCTCACATTAAAAGAGTGCTGCTGTTCCCTAAAATAATCCATTACAACGATCCCACTCACATTTTGCTGATAATGCATTAGGGGCCCTTATAGTTGAATTGACACCACAATACTCATAATTCTTTGAATCAACTCTGATATCCGATTCTAGTAATTTTCTAATTTGTGTAAACTTAGAAGTTAACATGATCAAGAGACTCCATTATCAGTTTCCCACCACTTAAAAGTTTTCACAACTCATTTAACATCTCACACAAAAACTTACATGAAGTTTTCACAGGACCCATTATAAATGATTAAGATTATACTGAAAGACATAAATAAAGTAAATACAATGCAAATAAAATATATATGGATGCATGCATCCACACCTATGCATGATGTTCACTTATTAAAGAAGAAATGTTAAATGTTTCATTTTACTCTTAGCTTTATTGATTTTCCAGCTGGTCTTAGCTGTCTGCTTTTCTTGCAGTGTTCAAGTCTGTATGGCATGGCATGCAGAAAACTACAGTAACCTAGTATGCTAGCATCTTAGACAAACACTTGCCAAGCAATACAGTGTGAAACCATCTAGCAAAGTGATGAGCATCTAAATTCTAAAGCATTTTAAGTAACGTGTGTTACAAGTAATAAAAAATGTACAAAAAGCTACCTGTCAATTCAGAGTGCACTGCCGCTCTTTATTAATAGCTGCCACTCAAACACTATAAAGTAATTACAATCACAGAGTACTTAAGTTTAATTCTGATGGCATTAAAACAGTGCCGTTCCTGCTCGCATTTGAGCAGCCAGGCCAGCCGCAAATGACATGAGCTCCTTGAGCTCAATTCTGACAGGCTGGTTGCCCTGACAGAGCTGACGTCATCATGCACGTGATGATGTCAGCTCAAACAGTGCGAAAATTAAAAAAAAAAAAAGAAAAAAACAGAAATGAAGGGGTGCTATTTGGGAATTGTGGCACCCCTTCATTTGGACCCCAGTACTTGGCAAAAACTGAGTAATTTGATATGGTTGTGAGATATGTACATGGGTGCAATGGGACAAAATCACTGACAGTGTCTCAATATTGCTGTAACATACATGAGTCATTCAATAGTAAAGTAGACTTTGCACTGACAAGCATCCCCTGGAGGATATCCAACAGTCATATGGCAGGAAGAGGGGGAAAGACTAGGAGAGTGGTATTGTGGGTAAGAATTGTTAATGTTGGCAGTATGAGCCTTATAGGGACCAGACTAGCTGATATAAAATTTACTCTGGGGATCACTCCAGTGGCTCTATTTGACAGCGGCACTGGGAACTAATTTCAGGTGGCATGATGCCAGGATAATCCTAAGGGGTTGGCTTGTAAAGGCTCCAGGGCCATTAACCTAATACACACCTATGAACCTATGAGCATATATGATGGCCAGGGGATGGTTGACATATTGTGTGTGTATACAAGAGACCACATGGAAGGGGATTATGGCTGGGTGTCTGGTAGGCAGGTCACAATTGTGCTATCAAGGTGTGGACTGGAGTTGGAAGGGGGTAGGGCTTCTGCTGAAGGAACATTATGTCAAGACTGTTTTTGGAGGATGACATAAGTGTCTGATAGAGTGATGTTTCTGAAGCTGAAAGCTGATGGGGTAATGATGACTGTTGTTAGTGCATATGCTATGCAAGTTGGTTGTGAGATGGATGAGAAAGAGAAATGTGACATAAGTTGGATGACATTGTAATGACTGTACCCAAGGGTGACAGACTGGTCATTGCAGCAGATGTCAATGAGCATGTTGGTGAAGGGAACAGAGGGAATGAGGAATTGATGGGTATGTACCGTGTTAAAAGGAGTGGAGATGGTGAGATGGCAGTGGATTTTACAAATAGGATGGGCGTGGCTGTTGTGAATACACACTAAAACATAAAGGAGGAGCATAGAGTGACATACAAGAGTGGAGTAAGATGCACACTGGTGGAATATATCCAATGTAGGAGGGTCAGTTTGAAGGAGATTGGAGACTGTAAAGTGGTGACAGGGGAAAGTGTATTTAGGCAGCAGGGAATGTTGGTATGTGAGATGATGTTGATGGTCAAGATGAGGAGGAGTGTGGGGGCAGTGCCAAGGATCAAATGGTGTGAATTGGGAAGTGTGCTTGTGAGGTGGAGTTCAGGGAAGAGTTGAGACAGGTACTGAGTGGCAGTGACAATCTAATAAATATTTGGTTAAGTACAGCAGAGCTGGTAAGGGGGACAGCTAGATGGGTGCTTGGTGTGACATGTGGATGGAGGAAGCAGTACAAGGACACCTGTTGGTAGACTGAGGAAGTACTAGACAGTATACAGAGACAGAGGTTGGGGATTGTCATAGAGATGAGGAAAGTAGGCAGGAGTATGAGGAGATGATTTGCATGGCAAAGAGAGAGGTGGCAAAGGCTGGGGATGGACATATGAAGAGTTCAATGACAGGTTGGACACTAAGGAGGGATGAAAGGAATTGTACTGATTGGCTGGATAGATGCACTGAGATAGGAAAGATGTGCAGCAGATAAGGGTGATAAAGGATGATGAGGTATATGTACTCACAAGTGAGGAGAGTGTGTTGAGCACATGGACAGTGTACTTTGAGAGGCTGCTAAATGAAGAGAATGAGACAGAGAAGGTTGGATGATGTGGGTATGATGGATCAGGAAGTGCAATGGCTTAACAAGGAGGATGTAAGGATAGCTATGAAGAGGATGAATACTGGCAAGCCTGTTGGTTCACATTACACACCTGTGGAAGCATGGGGTTGTTTAGGGGAAATGGCAGTGGTGTGTTAGCCAGACTGTTTACTGATATCTTGGGAAGTGTGAGGTTGCATGAGGAGTGGAGAGAAGGTTCTTTGGTACGGTGTTAAGAAGGAGGTTGATATGCAGAGCTGTGATAACTACAGAAGGATAACATTGACCAGTCACAGCATGAAGTTATGGGTGAGAGTAATGGAAGCTAGGTTACACAGGGAGGAGAAGAGTACTGGTCATCAGTATGGTGTAATGCGTGGAAAGGGCACTACCAATGTCATGTTTGCTCTGAGACTGTTACTGGTGGAATACAGAGAAGGTCAGGAGTTGCTCTGTGTCTCTCTGGATGCACAGAAAGCATATGACAGGGTGCCTAGACAGGACTTGTGGTATTGTATGATGAAGGCATGAGTGGAAGGGATATATATAAGAGTGGTACAGGATATGTACAAGGGTGGTGTAATAGCATTGAGTTCTGCATTGAGATTGACAGATGTGTTTAAGGTGGAGGTGGGATGACATCAGGGATCAGCTGTGAGCACTTTTTGATTTGCAATGGTGATGGATAGGTTGACAGACAAGATCATAATGGAGTCCCCGTTGACTATGTTTGCAGATGACATTGCGATCTGTATTGAGTGTAGGGGACAGCTTTTGGAAACCCTGGAGAGGTGGACATATGTTCTAGGGAGGAGAGGAATGAAGGACAGCAGGACTAGGACAGAATATCTGTGTGTGAATGAGAGGGAGGATAGTAGAATGTTGAGGATGTATAGAGTACAGTTGGCAAAGGTGGATGTGTTCAAATGATTGGGATCAACATTTCAGAGTAATGAGGACTATGGAGGACAGGTGTAGAAGAAAGTACAGGCAGGATGGAGAGGGTAGAGAAGAGTGTCAGGAATGATATGTGACAGACAAGTACCAGTAAACATGATATGTAAGATCTACAAGAGGGTAATGAGACCACCTATATTATATGGGTTGGAGACAGTGGCATTGACAACAAGGCAGGTGTCAGAGCTGCACATGGCAGAGTTACAAATTTTATGTTTTGCACTGGGTGTGACATGGGTGCACAGGTATAGCAATGTGTATATGGCAAGCTGAGGCCATGTTGGATGGATATGAGACAGTGTTGGAGAGGCAGCATTACATCAATTTGGACATGTGCTGAGGAGGGGTGCTGAGTATATTGTGAAAATGATGGTAAGGATGTAGCTGCCAGGTAAGAGGAAAAGAAGAAGGCCTCAGATAAGGTTTCTGGATGTGGTGAGAGGGGACGTGCAGGTGGTTGATGTGAGAGAGCAAGATTCAGAAGACAGGCAGAAATGTGAATGGATAATCCACTGTGGCAATCTCGTATTGAAAGAGCCAGCAGACAATTAAGAGGGATGTTGTAATGTCAGTCTTCACAGATTTGGCAAGGATTTGACTGACATGACACAACTCTATGGGTAAATGACTACAAATATGAGGCACACATATGGTCAGTGTGCAGAACACTGGGCAGTTGAATGGTATGAGCTCAGTATATAACATGCAGTTCAACACACACATCTGCAGCAGTACTTTACTCTGCACATGCTCTGTATAGTTGTCTTAAATTTACAAGACAAAATGTGTACCATAGTTATATGCATAGGAAACATATGGATATGTACTACATCCCAGTAGCTGGCTTAGTCACTACAGACAGAGCCACATGCTATGGCCATCAGTGCTGTTCAGCAGTACATCAGTACAGCAAGTCTTGTTGTGGCATATGCTTTCAAAACCTTATTTTCCATTATTACAGACCACCTACTGCATTCAATTGCATGGTTACTTTTTCAGATACATTTTTTTCTGGATATGTCACATCTATATCCTTTCTTATTCTTTTTTCTCAAACTACTTCAGCTTTTCACTGATGGACTGTCTATGACAGATGTGGTTTGAGTAGATGGCAGCTTGTCTTTTGTAGGTAATGCTCATGACCATGTTATGGCTTGAGCACCAATGGGTTTTCCCCAGTTGCTGATTGCATGCAGAGCAGCTGTGCAGTTATTCCAATAGCCAATGTCATGGCAACACTCTCCTATAATTGAGTACTCCATGTGGGCGTTGGCCCTTTTCCTTACCTGTGAGGAAGAGATTTTCGAGGTGTGTAAGCTAATACCTCTTAAAACAACACCTGTGGAGACAAGCCAACTAAATGGTGGAGAAGATTAAAGTCCTAGGGGCAGAATGTGAGAATTTCTGTTATACGTTTTGAATACTGCTTGTTTAACAGGGTTTGTCTGAACATGCTACTTCTGCACAGGGTTCAGTCTGACAGAGTTCTGTGTTTGCATAGCTCTCAACTGTATGGCTATCCACATAATGGCCAGAGGTTTGCCTGTTATGTTTGGTCTGTTCCCCAGACAGGTGTTGTCTTTGGCAAATCAGTACCATACTCTGGTGATTGCAATCAGTACATGCCAACATCCATTTGTGTTTCAGACTTTATATCCTTCAGAACAGTTATGTTACAATAAACCCTGTAACACCAGCAATTTTCTCAGTGTATAACAGCAATATTTCAAGTATGGCCATGTTTTTGGGCCTCAGTACCAAATTTTGTCAGGCTTGATACAGATGCCATACAGTAGGAGGTTGATAGGTAGGGTCTACTGTTATTATGTTCTGTCATTCCTGCTGAGGAGAAAGGGTGGACAACATGTGGGACTCTATACATTCAATAGGTTGGTGTGTTGAGAATGCTCTTAGATGTCCTTGCAACATATTTTATGTGGGGGTGAGTAAGAAGTGTTTTAAAACTCAGCTGTTAGAACATGTGACAGATATTGCTGATGAGGAAAAAGACAATTCTATAGCTGTACATTTCAATAATGCCCACCATGGGGGTAGTGGTCCTGAAAGAAGAATTGTTATGTACAGAATCGGTTTAAATTCTTAAATGTGATACTTTATCCCACAGGGGTTGAATGTGTAGTGTAATTGGAGGCTGTGTATATACATGTAATTAAGTGTAGTGGGTTACAAGGTACTGCTTTGGAAAAAGTCTGTTTCTCAGTTTGGTCAAACAGTCATAAATGAACAATTGTTATGTACAGAATCAATGTATATTATTAAATGGGATACTTTATCCCCTAGCGGGTTGACTGAGGAGTGTAATTGGAGGCTATGTATTTAAATGTACTTATGTGTTAATTGCTTCTTCTAATTAAGGCAAGTATTTCTTGCAATGTTTTACTCCTTGAAGGCTTTGGCAAAGACATCACAGTAAAATGAGCTTGTGTAAATTACTGTCTGTTTGTATTTTTGTTTACTATCTTCACTCATTGTAGTTGTGTTGCTAAGAGGTCGCTGTATATGTCTGGCCATTGTGTATGGCCTATCATGGTTTTGTAGCAGCGTACTGTTCACTTATTATTTGGACTGGGTGGCAGATGTGAGTGTCATGGGTCCTTTTGTATCCAACTGTGCATGCTGCTCCAGTTATGGGTGGTCTATCAGCAGCAGCATATGTTTGTATGGGCATTTAGAGACACGTATGCATATATATATATATATATATATATATATATATATATATATACACACACACACACACACACACACACACACACACACACACACACACACACACACACACACACACACACACACCAGTATTTCTTGGTTATATATCTGTATATTGTTATACATATATATATATATATATATATGTATCTCCACACATATCTCTCTATCTCGCTCTATATATATGTAAATATTTTTTTTCATGTATATATTTGTAGATAACAATCATTCCTAATTGCACAGTGTGTCTTTTCAGTTGTAAACTGACTATACTGTATGATATGCTGTAAAAAAATCCTAACTTCTTATAGCTAAGATGGCCTAGTAGTAAAGTGCTGTGACTATGGTGTATAGCATCCCGGGCTCAAAACTGAGCATAGCTGATTATTTTGTTTCTGGACAGAAGAAGGGCTGATGGATACAGAGTGATTAAGGCACTTTTAAGCAGTTGTAAGTGGGTTTGTGCAGGTTTGCGCAGCACTAAGCTGCGGTAAAACGCAGTTAAACCAATAGGCACTTAAACTGTGTAGGCTTCACTTACCAACACTTACCAGTGCACAAATATGCTTAGCAGAGCTAACTACTAGTTATCATTCACATCTAAGCAATGTGTGCACCTTGTAAGCATAGCTCAGCCCTGATGTTAGATGTTAGATGTAAGTATTATGGGTCCTTTTTTATCTGACTGTGCATGCTGCTCCAGTGTCTGCTGGTCTGTTGGCTGTATGCCTTTGTAGTAGCAGACTGAGATGTGTCCTGTACCATGGTCAGGTTTCAGACTACACTGAGAACTGAGACACTTGATGTAGAGGCACTGTGTGACTGGTAAACTATTATGTATTTCTTCACACAGTCTGTATACTCTACTGTCCACCTGACCTATCTGTATGTGACTGTGACTGTGGCAGAATTGGTTGTGAGTATGCACTTTCAAAATGGTGTCTTATTTTGGATGCTGTAACATCCCTGTTGTGCCTGACATCTCAAAGGGGGATGACAACACATTCACTGACATTGATCTTAAGGCCATGGCTCTAACACCAGTCATTGGTCTCAGTGAGGCTTTTCTGTAGGATGTCAACATCACTTGGGTAGTTAATAGCTCCCAACTTGCAATCATCTGCAAGCATTGTCACCCAGAGTCCATTCATGTTGGCATGGACTTCAAGTTGATAGCAAACAAGAGAGGACCCAGGACTGAACCCTGTGGAACTCCACATGTGACTGGTCGGCAGTCTGACTTGGGTTCAGCTACATTCACACTGTGTGTTCTATCTGTGAGACAGTTTGCAACCCACCTACTGTTGTAGTGGTTGATGCATAGCTTAGTGAGTTTATCCATGAACCCTGAGTGGGGAATGTTATCAAATGGCTTGGCCAGATTGAGGTAGCTGTAAAGGTTCATAGGTTCACAGCTGTGTACTAGGCTAATGGCCCTGGACGCTATATAAGCCTAGCCCAAGAAGATTCCCTGACATCATGCCACCAAACGTTAGTTCCTAGTGCCCCTGTCAAGCAAGGCCACTGTTGTGATCCCTGGGGTGAACTTCCTATTACCCATCCACTCATCAAGATTTCTCTTAAAGAGGGCCATTGAAGTGCTCTGCTTTACATGAATGGGAAGTTTGTTCCAGAGTATGGGAAGTCTCTGGGTTGGGAACCTGCCCCTCCAGCATGTTCTGTTTATTGTGATAATGAGGTTTAGCTCCCTGGAGCATGTGGCACAGAGGGATTGGGATTTCTTTAGGTGCAGATATCATATCTAGCAGCTCTGGATCAGACATGGCTTTGTAGGTCAAGCAGAGATCGTCTTTAAGTAAGCAATAAGACATAGAGTATAGCTGGAGTTTTTTGAGTCTGTCCATATAAGGCATGTGTCTAAGGCCTAAGATCCTCTTAGTGAGGTATTTTTGTGGCCTTTCCAGTTGTTGTAGGTGTCTAGTGAGGTACATACCAAATGAGATGTATTCTATAATAGGTCTAATGAGGGACGAGTAGACAGGGATTATGACCTCTTTCTTCCTGGATGAGAAACCTTTTGTAATGAGATGTGCCACATAGAAGGACTTTCTGACTACAGTGGCAATGTAGTTATCAAAGGAGAGGTTGCTGTCAACCTGTGTCCCCAGGTCTCTTATCACAACTTCAGTGTTTAGTGGACTACCGCCTATGTGGTAGTTCATTTGCACCAATTTTTTTCTAAAGGGAATGACGATGCACTTTTTGGAATTGAGCTTAAGGCCATGGTTTTGGTACCAGTCACTGGTGTCAGTGAAGCCTTTTTGTAGAATGTCTACATCAGCTGGAGAATCAATAATGGCTCCCAGTTTGCAATCATCTGTGAACTTCATCAGCCAGAGTCCCTTTGTGTTGGCTTGAACTTCAGAGAAGTAGATGCCAAACAGGAGAGGACCTAGGACTGATCCCTGTGGGACACCACTTGTAACTGGTCAGTAGTCAGATTTGGAGTCCGCTACTTTCACAGTGTGGGTTCTATCAGTGAGACAGTTGGCAACCCATCTTATGACATAGGGGTTTATACATAGTTTAGTGAGCCTATATATGATTCCTGAGTGAGGGATGGTGTCGAAGGCCTTGGCAAGATCTAGGTAGGCTGTGTGAACTACCTTGCCCTCATCCACAGCTTTGGTGACAGACTCGAAGAGGTCTATCAGGTTGAGCAGGCATGATCTACCTTTCACAAACCCAAACTGTCTGGGGTCCAGAGTTTGGAGATTCCCTATGTCCTTATTTATAAGCTCCATGATGATGTGCTCCATAGCCTTACATATCAGATTCGTCAGACTAATAGGGCGGTAGTTCCAGGGTCTATAGTCACTCCCCCTTTGTGGAGTGGGATGACCATAGCAGTCCACCATTCTGTAGGAACAAAGCCTGAAATGAGGCTGTTATTGAACAGGGTACTCAGGTGTGGTGCCAATTCACTTTGTAATTCATGTAGAACACAGCCAGGCATATTATCAGGTCCCATGGAAGCTGTATTCTTGGCTTTGGACAGTGCGGTTCTTACCTGTGCAGCTGTAATAATTGGGACTTGGCATTCCTCAGGTATTATGATAGGCCTTTTAGGGGGTGAAAGGGGGGTAAAGTTCGCACTGAACCTGTCGGACAATATGTTGGCAATATCAGTTGGTTCTGTATATGTATTGTCATTGTGCTGTAACTCAGAGCAGATCTGAGTATTGCCATGTAGATTCTTGACATAACTATAGAATGCATTGTGGTTGTCTTTAGAATCTGCAGCAATTTTGTTTTCATAGCTAGCTTTAGAGGATCTGATGATGGATCTCAGTTTTTTGCTGAGGCTAACCAGGGTGTTTTTCCAGTCTTGGGAATTCACCCTTTTCTGCAACAGTTTTTTCCTTCTATTGTAGTTTGTTTATGGTGATGGACCACCAGATTGGCTTCCTTTTTTTGGAGGAGAGTGTCTTGGTTCTTTCTGGTCTGGCCCATTCCATGCACTTGTGTATGTGCTCATACAGTGCATTGCTGTATGATTCTGCAGTCATGCACCTATTTTCCATTTGCATGGATACCGTGAAGTTAGCCACCTCTGTTTTTAGAAGTCCAAAATTGGTTTTGGAGAAGTTTTTTACAGTGGTTTCCTTTAGGGGGTGATGGTGGGATGTGGATATCCATGGTGTTTAGCTTGTGGTTAGATCTGACCAGGGAGGAGTTGATTACTGGTGTAGTGCAATGGTCGGCCATGTTAGTAATGACCACATCAAGGATGTTTCTAACCCTGGTGGGGGTAAGAATGAGTTGATCCAGGGCGTTGTAATTAATGAATTCCAAAAAATGTTGAGCAAGTATGTTGGTACATGAGTAATTTTCCCAGTTAATGGAGAGGTAGTTAAAGTGTCCCAGTATAATGGTATTGGGTTGTACACTAATATTTTCCAGTGTGTGTGTTTAGGAATGTGGAGTGGGAGTCTTTGGACATGATGGGGGATCTATAGCAGGCTACAATCTGGATTGCAGTTTTACCCAATGTTATTTGTACCTGAAGTATCTCTGATGCGTTATGTTGGGCTACTAGTCTGGAGGTGTGCATATCCTTTATGAATATGGAGACACCACCACCTTTAGTGCTTCGGTCCAGGTTTAGGGGCCGAAAGGTGTGGTATGAATTATAGTCTGGTAGTGCTGAAGAGCCTTGAACCAGGTCTTGGTCACTGCACAGATGTCGATGTTCTCCATGTTATGGAGTGCTTTGAGCAAGTGCATTTTGAGATTTAGACTTCTAGCATTGAGTAGCATAACCCTCAGATTTTGTTTGCTTGCAGCTGTTATGGTGGTAATTTTGTCTTCAGAACATTGCCTTAAAAAAGGCACTATAGGGGTACCAAGAGCCTTGGCCAGTATCAGAATCCCTGGGGTGACAGGTTCAGGCCATCTCTGGCAAAGCATCGAGGTCTGTTGATCATGTCATCCCAGGCAGACAGATACTGGATCCAATTAGAATGACACCAGAAACTTAGCCAATTGTTGAAGTCAATCATTTTCTGCTTGTACTGTGATATCATTCTGGGTGAAGGTAGGATGCTGCTTAGAGCTAGGGACATACCTGCCTAGGCTACAAGATCCAAGAGCTCCTCTATGTCTCTTTTCATGTAGTCCAGGGATGTATGTCCCAGTCATTCACACCAACATGGACAATGACAGAGTCATATTTGTACCTGTTGTGGAATGACCTAAGTGTGTGCATTATGTGATAAATCCTGGCACCCGACAGGCAGCTGATCGTAACTTTCTCCTTATTCAAGCTAGTTAGTGTGACATCAGTGTGTCTTACTATTGAGTCACCTATGACTAGTGTATTGGGTAAGTTGTTTTGCCTTATAGGCTTTGGTTGAGTGGCACACTGTTTATGTGAGCTATGTGTCACATGGTCTGTGCTGGGATGCAGTGGTTGTTTGTGTTTCTGCCTTGGTGGTCTTTGTTGTTTGGGCAGATTTTTATTGAGAGCCACCGCAAAAGCCACTGTGTGTTTTGTGTTACTATGTGAGGGTTGTGGTGGTGTAAATTCTGGACGGCTATGAATGTGGTGTGGTGCAGGTGTTAACCTTCTCCTCTTGACTGGCTAATCCAGTCTTGGCTGGAGAGTGCTTGGCTTCCAGTTTGGCTATATATGTGCATCTCTCACAAGTCATAGTGTTGGGAGGTAAGAGGAGAGGGTTTTCTGTGTACATGAGGCAGTTGCTACATTGCCTCAGGATGCCCAATTTCCCCAGGTTGACAGGAGAAAGCACAGGGAACTGACCTTTAGACATGTCTGGATATGAGCTCAATATATTAAGTACTGAAGCCTTTTACAAGAAAAATATCACTCAAAGTGTCTGAGTCTGTACAGAGCACTGCCAAACACTTGAGGGGAAACAAATACATAGACCCTGAAAATTTAAGGATGAAGTATTTAGGCAGATATTCTAAAGTTAGGAAGTAATCAAGCAGTACTTACTGAAAATAAAGAATTAGCTTGTCAAGAATGATGAAAAGAGGGGAGTCACATGAATGGCTACTGCCTGGCTACTACTAATGCTGGTCTCACCACAGATTCACTCTGTTGGGATACAATACTCCTTTGCTTTTTCTCTCACTAGAAGCAAAATGTTAGCATCAATTCCAAAAGAGAAGCAGGCCATGGCCTGTTTAGTGATCCACAGTCTTGTTCCAGATGTTGCAAGGGGCTACAGGCTTGTAGCCTTTTTTGGTAGATGCCTCGAACAGCAACCAGACCAATCAGGTACGTTAAGCACAGACACTCACTCTCCAACCAGAGTCAGGAATCAATGCATTCTGCTCCTACTCTCACCAGGATCGGAATATAAGCACAGATTCCAAGCTGTCACATATAAAGCAGTTATTAAGCTTTCTGGTGATCAGCAGTCTCCAGGAAATAATGTAACTGCACTCCTTCTCTTACCAGGAGAAAACAGAAGCACTAATCCGAAGATGACTACTGAGAGGCAGTATGAACCACCTTACCTTCATCCACAGCTCTGGTGACTGACTCAAAGAAGTCAGCCAGGTTGATTAAACAGGCATTATCTACCCTTCACAAAAGCAAACAGTGTGCAATCCTGGGTCTGGAGATTCCCATATCCCTCTTACTTAGGTCCATGACGATATGTTCCATAGCTTTGCATGACAGCCTTGTCAGGCTAATAGGGCAATACTTCCCAGTGTCTGCAGTCACTGCTCCTGTGTGGAGAGGGATAACTGTAGCAGTGCAGCAGTCAGTAGAGACAAAGCCTGAGGTGAGGCTGTGATTGAACAGGGCACACAGGTGAGGTGACAGTTCCTGCTGTAGTTCATGCAGAAAACTGCCAGGGATATTGGCAGGTCCAATAGAAGCTATATTCTTGGTCTTGGACAGTGATGTGTTAACCAAAGCATCAGTACTACTGGGTGCCTGGCAGTGTACTGGTATTGTGACTGGTCCTTTGGGGCTGGGGAGAGGGATAAAGTTGCCACTGAATCTGTGTGCCAGTATATTGGCAATATATGTTGCCTCAGTATAGCAGTTAACACTGTGCAGTAGCTCAGAGCACATATTGGCATTGCCGTGGAGATTCTTTACATAACTATAGAAGGCCTTGTGGATGTCTTTACTGTGTGCTGCAATTCTGTTTTCACAGCTAGCTTTAGAGTTTTTCATGAGGAATCTCATATTTTTGTTGAGGCTGATAAGGTTTCCAGTCTTAGGACTTCACCTTATTCCATATCAGTTTCCTCCTTCTGTTGTAGAGTTTTTTTGGGCAGGGGACCAACAGATTGGCTTCCCTTTTCTGGAGGGGAGCATTTTGTTTCTATTGTGTATGGCAGAATCCATGCATTTGTGTACATGTTCGTACTGCATTGGTGTTTGTTTGGAGGTCATGCAACTAGTCTCCATTTGCATGGGTGCCATGAAGTTAACCACCTCTGATCTTTGGCGGCCAAAGTTAGCTTTGGAAAGGTTTTTCATGGTGGTTACCTTTGCAAGGGGGTGGGAGGGCTGTGAATTTCTAAGGTGATGGCATTGTGGTCAGATCTAACCATGGCAGAGTTAACTACTGGTGTACAGCAACAGGCGCCCATGTTAGTACTGACTAGGTCAGTGATGTTGCTACCTGTAGTGGGTGTGGAAATGAGCTGGTCCAGGCCATTGGAATGGATGCATTCCAGGCAACATTGGGCAAGTGCATTGATACATGGGTAGCTGTCACAGTTAATGGAGGGGTAGTTGAGGTCAACCATTATGATAGTGTTAGGTTGGACAGTAATATTCTCCAGGACGCTTAGAAATGTGGGGTTTGACTCTTGGGACATGGTTGGGGACCTATAGCAGGATACGACTTGAATTACTGTCTTATGCTATGTTAGCTACACCTGCATATCTGTCATGCATATTGTTGGGCTACCAGTGTGAATGTGTGCACCTCCTTTGTGAATAAGGAGTGCTCCAAGTGACTGCCTTTTGAGATTTGAACTTCTAGTGTTTAGCAGCATGACCCTCAGATTGCATTTGTTTGAAGCCATTATATATTTATGTATATTTATGTATACATATGTATTTATATATATGTGTGTATGTATTTATATACTTTTCTATATATATGTGTATTTATATATGTATATATTTTACATGTATATCTCTATAGATATATTTTGTCTATATTTGTCCACATATATGCATCACCATACATACATACATACACACACACACACACACACACACACACACACACACACACACATATATATATATATATATATATATATATATATATATATATATATATATATATATATATATATATATGTATGTATATAAAATCTGACTGATTCTACAGAATCTTTTCCCTGCTGTTGAATGACTCTACTGACTATTATGTTTGGAAAAGCGTCATTTTTTTGTAGAGTTCACATGGTGTAGTGGTATATTGTTCTGTCTATGGTGTACAGGGCCCTTGAGTCAAGACTTGGCAGGACTGATACATTTGTTGCAAGGCAGAACAGTTGCTGCTGGAAATAGAGGGATAAGGCAATATTTCAAAGATGTCCCTATTTTGGACCTCTTGACTCCCATTTGACATCCTCTGGACAGATTTGTTACAGTAAGAGGTTTGGGGAATGGATCTGCTGTGCAACTCCAATACATATATATAAACACACACACACACACACACACACACACACACACACACACATATATATATATATATATATATATATATATATATATATATATCTACAAAACTTGACTAATTCTACAGAATCTTTTCCCTGCTATTGAATGACTCTACTGAATGATATGTTTGAAAACCATCACACATAGCTACAGGTCAAATGGCTTAGTGGTAGAGTGCTGTGGCTATGGTGTGCAGGTGGGTTTATCTTCATAACAGAACAATAATAATATCTTCAGAACAGCAGATGTGCAAAAGGACATTTGCAAAGTTTGCAAACGTCGAATGCAAAAAGGTTTGAATGTGCAATGAGTGAATGCACAGTGACATTCACTCATTGCAGATTAGGCATTTTGGGGTGGATTGCACTATAGTGGGGATCGGAAAATGGTCCCTTTCCCCACTGTAGTGTGATCTCGGAGTTAGGAGGGGTGGGAGGTGCAGGGGGGCTTGCCCCCTGTTTTACACTTCATTACATTTTCTTTCGACATTTATGTTCGCAAAATCAGCGACTCTGCTTTTCGATTTGCTGATTTTCGAACATTTAAAACTGTCGCTGGTTTGCTTTTCATGGTTATGATTCGCTCATATAAGCAATCCCACCAGTGTGATTCTGTGTTGTAAAGGTAAACTGTGCAGGTGTGCTGATTATTTTGTTGCTGGGCAGAACAAGGGCTAATGGATACTGAGTGATTAAGGCTCTTTTAAGCAGTTGTAAGTGGGTTTGTGTGGGTTTCCATGGAGCTAAACAAAGCTAAGCGACGCTTACGTCTGCTTAAACCCACGGTAATTTAAAAAAAAAGAAAAACAGGGAGACAGGAAAGTGGTGAAATGGGGGCAAGCAGAGGGTAAAACAAGATGAGAGGCAGCTAGGGATGTGCAGGGTGGGCATAGGAAATGACCATTGCTCTGCATTCCTTCGACAGCAACAGCTGATATGACTGTGGGCAATTTGGAATTTAGAGCGTCACACCACACAGGGAGGCTTGTGGGCAACATAAAATGATGATAATTAGTGGGGTAGATTGAGTAAGGGGACTGTGTCTCTAGGCGAAATGTAGAGCTATGTATAGGACGTAATTTTTTTTTGGGACAGATGCCCTTTTTTTTTAAAGTGAGAGTGGGATGTTGGGGAAGAAGTGTAGGTAAGTGTGGGTAGGAACATTTGGTAGGGAGGTTGCATTTGCAGACAGACAAGACACACAAGACAGGGGCAGTGTGTGACACATGGGGGGAGACACCTTGGACAGGGAGGGTGGTTGGGAATCGGATGCTCATGAGCCCCCTAAATGGCAGTGGGACTGATTTCCCCACCCGATGTCAATCACCATTACCGCTTCATGGCCCCAGAGGTGGTTGTGCTGGGGGCTGTGCTACAGGGGCCGGCTGCTCCTCAAGCTGCACCAGTGTGTCCTCCACCTGGCACAGTCGTTCATCTAGCTTTGATTGGAGGACACTGCACACCATGCCATGGACCTCTTGCCGGGTGACAAGATCCTCTCCGCTCCTGCATGAAGGGGGAGGACGAGCCCTGTCCCCTGTAGTGGTTCCACCCAAGGGTGGTGCAGGACCAGCAGATGAGAGAGCTCTGGGTTGGGTCGCAGACATGCTGGGACCCGGTGCCACAGCCAGGTGGGGTGGGAGAGGTGGATCAGCCGGGATCGGCCTTCCCGAATGTGCTATGGAGTGAGAATTAACAAGGTGCATTGGTTAGTCATGAACAAAACATTTAAACATTAGTCGACACAGCATGCATGGATGTTCCAGTTGACCCAGAACAGTGGAATTGTAACAGTGGCATGGCAAACAGAACACATGCAGAAATGGAATGGCTGTCAGGATTGCAACCACATGCCAGTTATATTTATGGCAACAGGCCAACAACAATGGTTATTCAACAAGGTATGTTAGCATGCACACAGTTTCAAATATAATAACCAAATGGAACAAAGGTCCAAACAGTAAGATTTGCTAACAATATACCCATATTAAATTTTGTGCAATTCTTGGAGCAGATGTGTGGTGGGGGGGAAGAGAAAATAATTCCATTAACAACTGCATTCAGTGATACTTCTCATTACACTGCTGTTCAATACTCTACAGTTCTGCTCTCCCTTAACCTCCACCTGGGCCATGCAGCTACTACAGCACATACACACCTGTACATATGTGCACCTGGAGTACTATGGGGCAAGGTATGACAACTCTACGTACATAAGTATAGGGGACTCATACCTGTCATACTTACTGGTACAAGTAACAATGTGTTCCCTGTCCTACTGTTCTGTAAGTGTGCTTTTGGCATACTTGTACTGTGATGTTATCTGGGTGCAGCTTTCTTGGTAACAGGGGAAACTATCAGTGACAGTGTGACACTTGAGAGGCTTGTACTGGCCAGACTGTATAGTGTAGATGGCTAGCCTGCTTCTATTTGTAGGACTGGGGCTGCTCAACAGAACATTTGTACACATTTCATACATATACCCATCATACTGCTTCTGCAAACATTTCTTTACCTGCGGGGAAAATATCTGTTCACAATAGAGTAGTGTTTCTACCAATATTCAAGTTTACTTCCATAGGACTAGAAAAACATGTTAGTAGCAGTCCCTGGATTCGAACCGTGGTGTGTGTGTGCAAAAGGGAACACCAGACCTAGTCCTTATCAGACTGAGTTACTGGGAAGTGGTGCCTACTACTTGAGTTATTTTTATTTACTACATACTTTTCTACACACTCTGCTTTTTTATCAAATGTCTTTTTATTTGTTTTCCATAATACCTACAACAAAAAATCAGAACAAAAAACTGTTGATGTTACTGTTTACACAATATGAGCAGATTATTAAAACCAGACATTTGGACATTTTAATAAAACATACTTCAATTTAGAATCAAGTCAACACACTCTACTTGTGCAGTCTGCACCTCTTAGTGTCTCACACTTTCCTGTACATTCAGGATTACATACAGCTGAAATGCAACAGTTAACACAAGGCAATACTGGTAGGAACACAGTACAAGACATTACTGAAGAAAATATTTACTTTTGCATTTTGTCAGTTATTTCAGATCCACATTCTGAACTATGCAGATGAACAATGCTACATCACTTCACCTCAGTTACTGCATGCTGCAGCAGCTAAAAAATTGTACTTTTCAGATGCAAGACAAATGAAGACAACAGTTTGTGGTAGTCAGCTTTATTATTTTTGACATAACACTTTCTATAACTCAGAAATCCACAGTTCGTATTACTGTATGATCTGCACAGGAGGACTGCTTCTCATTTGTAACTGTTACAGTAGTCCTGACACAGCAGTTTCTTAGCAGGTTCTTTCAGACAGCCTAATACATATCCTACTCTTCCTCTCCTCAATTGTACCTTGTTTGCTACAAAACTCTGTATTACACAGCAGCTGGCACTACTGAGTTCTAACACTGGCAGCCTGACACATGCATTTATTCAGTAGAGTTAGAGCACAATTATATATACAGACAGTACTACCTTCACTATTTCTGATTTATTACAGCAGATATTACGAATATTTCTGTACTCACCAAATTCTCGGCGCAGTTGGGCCAGGCACTGTGCATGGGCATCAATGTTCACAGCCCTCTCATCGGCAGCTGCATAGGGAAAGAACACACATTAAGCACACCTGTACAGTAATATATACAATGTTTACATAATTATTTACAAATACACAGAATGGGTACTTACAAACTTCTGGGATGTCCTCCGCTCGTGCCTCTTGGATCCACTGGGCCAAGAGCTCACCCCTCCTATGCTTTAGGTCATCATAGTGATGATGCACCTGCTCACCAGTTCGGGGAATGCCAGTGGCAGTGGTGAGATTGCAATCCAGATGGTCCTAGGCCTCCACTTTGTACTGGGAGCCCTGGTACTGGTCCTGCAGCAGTCTAGCTTCATGGTCTTTGATAAGGAGTCCAACCATGACCCTGGAATCCTGGATTCCCCAGTGTTGTGCCCGAAAGCGAACACCCTCTCCGACGCCTGACATTCTTGCTGCCCTGATCAGACTCAAAGAGATATGGCTGTATTCCTGCCTGTGTGGTTTAAATAATGCCATTTTCCCGCACTTTTCTGTAATTGGCCGATTTTCAAATATGCTAAGCTATGCTTAGCTCCACGCAAATCCACTATAGCAAGGCTTAAACCAGTTAAGCAAAGCTTACAGTTGCTAAGGATTGGTTATATTTTCATGTTTAAGCAATCCTTAGCTGGTTTCAGCAGAGTTGCAGCAGGCTTAGCTGTCCGCAAACAATTATTTAAAAAAAAATAGAAAAATTGTTTTACATTTCCATATGGCATTTTCCCAGCCCTACACTACCATACATGAGGCATATGACTTACAAATATCATTCCAACTCATAAAAATTAATTTACAACTGCTTCCACATATAAAATATATTAGCCAGAGCTGGAATTTGCACTGTGCAAGTCAGTCATGTACTGTGCGGGCTACTTCTTAGGAATTGTGTGTTTTTTTTGTTTTGTTTTTTTTTTAATTATTTCAGTGTCCATGGACACTGACATGCTCAGTTTTACATTTCAGTGTCTGTGAACACTGAAATAAAGCATAATATTAGAGCCAGGCTCTAATATTATGCTACTTCCTTGTTTGAAAGTGCCGTACAGCACTTTCTGAGTGCAGGGGGCATGCTTAAATGTCCATGTAGGACTTATACATGCCCCCTGCACTTGTACACGGATTGTGTATGTGTAGGAATACAGCAGTGTGCCCTCATTAATATGTATGCACCACTGCTGCTGTATTCCTACACGGAACAGCCCATGCAAGAATAGACTATCCTTGCACAGACTGTTTATGAATCTGGGGAACTGTCTTTTAGACTGTAGATGTGCATATCAGTTTCAGTTTAATATCAGCTGTGATTTTCACAGGAATGTGAATGTGATAAACATTTGATTTTCATTGTTATGGTTTTGATTACTCACTTGCATCACATATGGTGGTACACTTGATTATGGCCATAATATATTCTAAGGTTTCATAATGATTGTTTTCTACCTGTCCATTGTGTCACACTAGGTGTGTTAAATAGTCATGTAGTCTCAGGAATGCATATGTAATTTCTGTCCTGTGTTGTGAGTCACCTTGATAGAGCATTGGACCCATGATTCCTCACCCATCAGACATCAGCAACAAGGGCATGCCAGACCACTCCAAAAGTCCTCTACAGATGATGATGGAGATGTGGAGGACAACAAGAAAGCTGGACCTGCATGTGCCATCATCCCTGCTGCACCCCTGAGGAGATGACACCAGGCATCCCGACAAGATGATTATCAGGAGCAGATCCAGGAAGTGATGACTGATATGTTTTGTACCCAGATGAGGGACATGATGGAGAATTTCTTCCAAGACATGGCACAGGCTATGTATGACTCATTCAGGGAGGTAACCTGAGTGATCTTCATCCACATCAGGGTAGTCCTTCACCTCCATAATTATTGTCTGTGTGATCCACTTGTGAAATTCTGCCACCATGGCATTTGCCATATCAGTGACTGGTCCCTGTATGCACACTTGTGCATGCATACCATTTTGCTGCCATGCTAATATGATACAGATCCAAATGTAAACTGCAGATGCCGTATGACATTTAGCATTATGTTTCAACATGTACATGACACACATTACCACATTAGACTTTCATTCAGCATTCAGCTGTCCATGAGTTTCGGCAGTAAACATGCAGCTACTGCTGCAACAGTTCCACTTTAAACATGTGTGTTTATGACAGCAACTTGCAAATACCATGTTTTCCAGATTCCACCAATACCACAGTGGTATGGGTATGATTTGTGGATTGCCACATCATATATGTGGTACAGAAGGGCATGTCCTTGCCCCTTTGTTTTGGATGACTGATAGTTGTCATGCTGTCCCACTGGCATGCTGATATTGTATGTGAAATGTGTTGGCAATGCTAATGCCATGTTGTGTCATATAAATGCATCTAATACAGATGAGCAGTCCTTTATTAATAAATTCATATATCACCAATGTAATGTTCATGTATACACTATGGTAATGATAATTTATCATGTAACAGTGCAGTGTGCTGTTTTTGGCCTATGTTACATTTCCACATCCATTCCTTATTCACATAAATTCACACATTTTGGCAAATGGTATACATATTCAATGATTTACATACATGTCTCTGCACATATTACAATCAATAAAGAAACACTGTTGTACCTTGGAACAGGGATCAGTCACTGGCTTCATGTTATTGTGCTGTAGTGTTACTCACAGGACTGTCCTCTACTCAGTAATAACCAGGGCCAGTGACATATAAACACATTTACTTCTACAGTTACTTCTTGCTTTGTGTCATATACAATCTGTTTAGTTCAATACTTGAGTCTCAGTTATCCTACATTTATATTTTATTTTGTATGCTTTGATACACTACTGTATATATGTTTCTCTGTCAGCACTTCTGTTAAGCATTTTCTGCTTGTTGTTTTATTAATTTATTTTGCATTAATATGATCATTTCAATAGTTTCAATGCCTGAATATCATCTCTCTCAGGGCTGAGCCTGAAAATGGTCCACTTGGATCAGTGCTCTATCCAGATTAACAAGTAATATATAAATAAATAAACAACATGCTGGAAACTGAGGGAGAATCTGCTTCTTCTGTTACGCTACAAAAGAACTCCAAACTGAACTACAAGGCAGACACCTGCAGAATGATTCTTAAGAACATGCATTAGATGCTTCCACTATGAGTGAACAAAATAGAATAATGCACTGAGGGTCAGGTTCCCTGAATTGCATTCATAAATAACTGCAGAAAAACAAAACTTTTTAAGTGTTTTTTGAAGGTCCCCCTGCATCCACCATACCACCAAACGTGTGTGTGTGTGTGTGTGTGTGTGTGTGTGTGTGTGTGTGTGTGTGTGTGTGTGTGTGTGTGTGTGTGTGTGTGTGTGTGTGTGTGTGTGTGTGTGTGTGTGTGTGTATGTGTATATATATATATATATATATATATATATATATATATATATATATATATATATATATATATATATAGATATAGATATATATATAGATATGTCTAGAGAGAAAGAGAGGGCTGATGATGGTGTTAGAACCTATGTGTCCTACGGTATTCTGATGAAGATATGTAATTTAATGATGATATTATCAAACATTGAATCATGGCACAAACTGTTATATCCGGTTTATTGTGCAGCAATTAACTTATTAGTTTGATCTGTGGGCTCAGATGAGTAATTAAAGGTTGGTACAAAACTATACAGTTTTAAACATGATTGATCATGTAGTCTGATGGTAAACAGTAGAGATGACAAGATTACATTTTACAGACCCAAAATATACATATGTGCAGAACCCTAGAGTTTAATGATGATAAACTGGCTAAGCAAATTAAATGTCTCTCAGCCAACTCATGTAGTTTAATTAGAAAAGAACTGAGCAGATGTAATGTTATTGTGCTGAATTAGAGAGTACAATGATAAACACATACAAGCAGATCATACATTATACTGCCAAGTGATTCAGTTTAGCAGTAAACAGTTACGTGGTTAACATTTTTTCAGTGTGCCAAACTTTGCAATTTAATGGTAAACAGATCTAAGCAAATTAAACTTTATAATTCAGACATATACAGTTGTCAGCAGAGTCGAGCAGTATGTGTTTCATTGCTAATCATACACTTAATTTATTAACAGATCTAAGCAAATCTATTTTTTACAATGTATAACACTGTTATTTAACTATTAATTGAGACAGACAGATTACATATTGTTAAGCAATGTTCTTTAACAGAATTCTGCAGACTGTATGTTACTATGAAGAACTATATCCTTTAGCAATGAGCACCCATGAAAAGACTAAACAAAGTTAGTTTCTGAAAATGAGCAAATATTTTTTTGTCACTCTTATTAATTTTATTTCTTTAATCTAAGCAGATTTATATTTGCAGTACTGGACCTAATGTTTACTTCGAAGAGCACTATATGGATAAAAATGTATACTTCAGAGCCATGTAGTTTAACAATAAACACAGCTAAGTTTGTTTACATTATAGTTTTCAACCACATAGTTTAACTATAGCAACAGCTGAAAAGATTGTATTTTTTTATTCGAAACAACAAAATGTAAGCAAAAGTCTTTTGGCTTCTCCCGTTAGGGGTCGCCATAGTGGATCACTGTTCTGCAGATTAATTGGCAGTGGAGTTTTTACTGTCTCGAGTTGCCAGCCTGGCACCCAACCTTCACAGAAGGCACACACATGCACCTACTACATGTCTTTAAAACTCATTTGACAGCAGGAAGGACATGCAGACTCCACACAAAAGTAAACAGGCTAATTTTTACACTGGCAAGCCACATACTTCAAGAATTAAAAGGAACTAGTGCCAAACCTCATACTATGTCAAAGGATCGACTGTACAGTGTTTAACTAAATCTGAGCTATCAACAGAGCTGAGGAAACTAAAATTTACAAACCCACACTGCAGTTTTAAATATAAACAGTGTGTAGTACATTTCTGGCAGCTTTGCTCTCAGTTTATTGTATGGTATTGATATAATACTGTTCTAATAAATAGTTCAATTACTAATAGTCATGTCTTGTTTATCGTTTGGTTGTTGCATTTTATATGAGTATAAAATGGTAGTTCTTTTGAAAATAGAAATATTTTTGACGGTAACCAGAAAGCTCAATAAATTACCTGCCTTGCTTTGGTGTCACTATATTAATTCCTGGTTTCAGGTTCTCCAGGTAACACTTTGTCAGTAGCAATACCAAAGACCATAAATAATACCCCCATCCCACATGCAAAAGAAAAATTATGTCTGATTTTTACTTGTTTACAAGTTATCAGCCCTCCAAGGATTTTCTCTTTTGGAATTTGAAGGTGGCCCATTAAGATTCTTCACTGAACTATTCATGCAGTCATGATCTATTTTTATATCCTTAATCAGAGGCAGCAGAATGCAGGAGTCAGAAATGCATATTACCACAATGGGCTAGGAAGTAACAGAATTCAGAGCACTTTGTCTTAATCATATCCTGGTTACGTTTGGCTATTCTTTGAACAAACATTCAGAGCAGACATCTGTACCCCATTCAAAATATTATAAATGGAACTGTGCAGTTGGAAGATGAAATACATATGGAATTGGTCATGCCATTCTGACAATTAGTTTCTGCTTTGGTCTATAGTTAGTTTTATTTATTTGTATGTTGCTGTTTTGTTTTGCCTTATGGATTTGCAAATATGCAAATACATACCTGAAACATATTCAGACTGCCTCTGAGTTTGATTTCATTCACCATGCACACAGGCGCACACACATACAAATGTTCCAGTTTCAGTGTTTAGTTATGTTTACACTTACCAAGCTACAGCCTTTAATAATTTGTTCAGAAAAACATATGATGCTAAACAAAAGAAGAATGTCTGAAAATAGCTTCACTTTGACTTGGTTGAAGGAGCTGGGGAACATTGATGAACTATGTGAAATGGCATTTATTCCTTTATGCTTTGTTGCCCAAGTTATTCCCATTAGGCTAGCAACCTCTTTTCAGTGGAGCCCAAACGTGTTACTTATACAGACAATGGAAAATCTAGCCAGGAGAATGGGTAGTTTCCCCTACTCTTTTTGACAAATGCCATGGTATCTTTTGCATCCACCTAAGCTAGCAGCTAGTCAGTCAAATGGGGCCTTGATTTAACATCTCATCTGAAAGAAAGCCCGCTCAGGAGCGTAGCAGCCCCCTTTTACTGCACTACAGTGTCAGTACTGTAAAACTAATCCATGCATATAGCCAATGAGAATAGAACCTGCAGCCTTCTGATCTTCCAGCAACAAACATAAGTGTTCTCCCTGTTGAGTAACACACACACACACACACACACACACACACACACACACACACACACACACACACACACACACACACACACACACACACACACACACCATATATATGTTAATTAAAAAGGATAGTCTTAAATGCTAATTACCTAGCTACAGAAATCTACGTCATGTGATACGCCTTCTAAAGAGTTCAGTCTAAATATATGGGTTCCCATCAGCATCTCAAATGCTGACAATATTGAATCCGATATTGTCGCCTCAAAAATTCCAAAAGTGCAGAACGTCGAACATGTAAACAGAAATCTCTGTAAGGGGAGATTTCCATTTACTTCAATGTAGTGCGATCTAGGGGTTGGTATATTTAAGTAGCGGGGGGTGTGGGGGTGCAGGGAGGATTGCCCCCCCTGCCTACACCCTTTAGTTTTTTTTTTTTGTTTTTTTTTTTTTATCAGCATTCGAAAATTGAATAGTTCAATCATGTCAGTTCGACATCTAGTGATTCGAACTATTCAGTTTTTGAAATGCTGATATAGACCCAAATATACAGCTCATGGAGACTAGAACCTCATCCTCAGTGTCTGTCTTATTTACTGATCATTCTGACAAATGCCCCTATATCTGACATGATAAGAATTCTTTGTAGCCCCTTTCAGTTGCCAGTTGTCAAATGACAGCTGTAGGCTGTGCTGTGAAATCTGGCTATGTACACAGGAACAGCCTTTTACAAATGTAAATCATATGATATGCCTTGGCATCAGAAAACTCTTTGATTGCCATTTGTAAGTATCCCTGCCCCAATCAACTTTTGTGACCTACCTCCTTTTACCTCCCACAATCTGTGATAGAACGCATATTAATATCTTCACAGTGTCATTATCACTGACCTAAAGGTGACTATAGGTTCATAGGTTCATAAGTAGGTACTGGGTTATTAGCCCTAGGACCTATATAAGCCTAGCCAAAAAGGTACCCTGGCTTTCGCCACCCAAGAAAATTATTTTCCTGTGCCCCTGTCGAGCAGAGCCACAGAAGTGATCCCTGGGGTGAATTTCCTATTTCCCACCCAATCATCAAGATTTTTCTTGAAGAGTGCTAATGAGGAGCTCTGTTTGACATAGATAGGTAGTCTGTTCCAGAGTATGGGAAGTCTCTGGGACAGGAATCTATCCCTCCAGCATGTTATGTTTATTGTGGTGACAAGGTTTAGGTCCATAGAGGGATTGGGATTTCTTTAAGTGGAGCATGTCCAACAGCTCTGGGTTTGACATAGCTTTGTATGTTAGGCAGAGATCGCCTCTGAGTAGGCGATATGCGATGGAGTAAAGCTGGAGTTTTTTGAGACGGTCTGCGTATGGCATCTGTTTGAGGCCAGTAATCCTCTTTGTGAGGTATTTCTGTGGCCTTTCCAGTTGTTGTAGATGCCTTGTGAGGTACATACCAAAAGGGTCATTGTACTCTATAATGGGTCTAATGAGTGATGAGTAGAGGGGAACAATGACCTATTTTTTTCTGGATGAGAAACCTTTTGTGATGAGGTGAGCCACGTAGAAGGATTTCCTGACCACTGTGACAATGTGATTATCAAAAGAGAGACTACTGTCCACCCGTGTCCCAAGGTCTCTTATCACACTTTCGGCATTAAGTAGACTACTACTTATGTGGTAGTTCATGGGTACAGAGTTTTTACCAAAGGGAATGACAATACACTTTTTGGCATTGAGCTTCAGGCCATGGCTTTGACACCAGGCATCTGTCTCAGTGAGGCCCTTTTGTAGTATGTCCACATCGTTAGGAGTTTCGATTATGGCTCCTAGTTTGCAGTCATCTGCAAACTTTGTTAGCCAAAGACCTTCTGTATTAGCCTGTACTTCAGAGAAGTAGATACCAAACAGGAGAGGACCCAGGACTGAACCCTGTGGTACTCCACTTGTCACTGGTCTAAAGTCAGATTTAGTGTCTGCTACTTTCACAGTGTGGGTTCTGTCCGTGAGCCAGTTGGCAACCCATCTTGTGATATAGGGATTTATACCTAGTTTAGTGAGCTTATCGATAATTCCAGAGTGGGGGATGGTGTCAAAAGCATTGGTGAGATCTAGATAAGCTGTGTGAACCACCTTACCCTTGTCTATGGCTTTGGTGACTGCTTCAAAGAAGTCAGTCAGGTTTAGGTGACATGATCTGCCTTTTACAAACCTGAACTGGGTAGGGTCCAGAGTTTGGAGATTACCAATGTCTTTGTTTATGAGTTCCATGATGATACATTCCATGGCCTTGCAGAGCAGGCTAGTCAGGCTAATGGGACGGTAGTTCCCAGGGTCTGTCATGGCTCCCCCTTTGTGAAGTGGGATAACCATCGTGGCGCGCCATTCCGTGGTGCAAAGCCTGAGGTGAGGCTATGACTGAACATGGTACTTAGGTAGGCCGCCAGTTCATTCTGTAGTTCATGTAGAATGCATCCTGGAATATTGTCAGGTCCCATGGATGCTGTGTTCTTGGCTTTGGAGAGTGTGTTTTTTACCTGTCAAGCCATGATTACAGGAACTTTGCATTTTTCCGGTATAGAGATGGGCCTCTAGGGGGTGAGAGGGGGGTAAAGTTAGCACTGAACCTATCTGCTAGGATGTTGGCAATATCAGTTGGCTTTCTATATTTAGTGCCATTGTGCTGTAACTCAAAGCAGATCTGAGTGTTGCCATTGAGATTCTTGACATAGCTATAGAATGCTTTGTGGCTGTCTTTAGAGTAAGTGGCAATTTTGTTTTCATAACTAGCTTTGGAGGATTTTATGAGGGATCTCAGCTTCTTACTGAGGTTGACCAGGGAGTTCCTCCAGTCATGGGATTTTACTCTTTTTTGCAACAGTTTCTTTCTTCTGTTGTAGAGTTTGTTTATGGCAGAGGACCACCAGATTGGCTTCCTTTTTTTGGAGGATAGCATCTTGGTTCTATTAGGGATAGCATGATCCATGCACTCGTGTAAGTGGTTATAAAGTGCATTTGTGTAATTTATGAAATCTCCACATAAATAAATAACCCAGTTTTATGTTTCCCAAACACTTGCACTACATGGGTAATCTATACTTACACTTCACTTTCAACAATGGCCCAGCACTTGAATTCTGTAGTCCCACTTTCAGCCTTAGGGTTAATTGCATAAATACAGATGGAATATTGGATTAGTACCTGGTCACAATTCAGTTTTTGCACTTGTAGTTTTTGTTGTTTTTATCTCTTTGGAATTAGCGTTTTCACTCTGCTAATAATTATGGCAGCTTGCTCTGGTAAGTTTATGTCTGTGGTTATTACAAGCAGATTCCTAATGTTCCCATTTCAGGCTGATGTATTTTAGCCACTTACTGTGAGAATGTGCTATATAAATATAATGTAAATGTAAAAGTAATAAATAAACATGCTGCTAATTCAGATTCTGTGTTTTGCTTTCATATATAATAAGAACAGGAATGTTTACATGTAGACCTTTAGTAGCATTTCTGACTTATCCATTGCTATCTAAAAAAACAATGCCTTGTACTCTTGCAGAGGAATCAAAAACTATCTATCTATCTATCTATCTATCTATCTATCTATCTATCTATCTATCTATCTATCTATCTATCCATATATCTATCTATCTAAACTTTGTTGACATTGTTAGTCAGATTAGGTTAGTGCTTCTTTTCAGGGGATACCCAAGATTTTATTTATACTACTAGGGGAAATTTGGCCAGGGCATCAGGGAACTTCTCCTACTTTTTTGGGATATGGGATCTTTTACATCCATCCTGGCTGCCTCCAATTCAACAGACAGGAACTCTGTTTAATGTCTCATTTGAAGGAGGTTTCCAATGCCAAGGTATACAATATCAAGTTAACATTTTTAGTTTCAATCTTGCTGCCTTTGGGTGACGCAAACAACTCCCATGTCAGCTTGATACATGTCATTTAGTTTCACATGCACCAAGTAATAAGGTTAGCCTTCCTTATTAACATTCATTTTGCCTGACATTCCTGCAGTCAGCATTTCGTACATATTTTGATTCATACTTCACTCAATTCACCTATGTTTGCCCCTCAGTTTGTTTTCTAGCATATTCACTACATACACTTTAAGTATATCCCTTTCTACAATGTCTTTTATAGTCTGTTTCTTTAAATCAACATCAGTAAGTGCTATATGGCATCTTGTTATAACAAAAACATATACAAATATTTAATTGAGGTATTCTTTTTAGTAACTGCAGCTGATAAAGGGAGCCTATATTCTAACTGGCAAGCAATATACCTTTCTCTACAGCTGGCTTGGAAAAGTATAAAATACAGGGGGATAATTTGTTGACCCAGAAAATAATTTAATTGATCTTTTGGTACTTACGTATTATCGCAACCAGATGTTTGCGGTTGCGAATTTCGCTTAGTTGAAAACAGACGAGCGCATGAAAGACTATAAAGTGTTGTGCAGACACCTTTTGGCTGTTGAAAAACCTGTGGATTACCTTAAGGGACAGAAAAATATTCAGAAATACTCTTCCCTTTTTGTGTGCATTACAAATGCAGGCTGGAATTGTCACCCATGCTGTCTTACTGATAAGTGGAATTTTTGAACTGTCAGGAACGAAGCCCTTAAACAAGGAAAACACACATAGGAATTTTTTAGGTTGTAATTTAGTAATCTTTTCTTAAAAAAACTGTTAGCATACTGCATAACAACCTTTGCAATGGGAAAATGACATACAGTAATGCTTGTAAGAATGCAGGGTGGATGATGTTGATAGGTGATTGCGGGTTCCCAATTACACATAGTAAGAACAGTATGGAAAAAGTGTTTCTGTCTGATGATGCGCTTCTTCCTGTCGTTAGTGGAATATAGCAGGTTTTTCATTTGAACCTGAACCCATGTTAATAAATTGTTAAAAACAGAAAGTGGAGCAAAACCATTACTCCTGTGTCTGTGCCTTTTTATGTGGGGAAAAGTAGTCAGCAATTGCAGTAAGTCAGAGAGCAGCCATGACAGTTGAAGTCTGTATGCACTTTACTGCCAGCGACATGACATGCTGGTGGCAAAGTGCATACGAAACAGCAGCGTTCAGTTTGTCATTTGTTACTGATAACCCTGCCAAAAAGCACATTTGTTGTGAAAGAGAACCCTTTCTCTGACATTGTCACACCTTTAACACTTACATGTAAACATCAGGAAGAAACGGTAATTATCATGAAAATCTGCGATAATACGTAAGTACCGATTTTTTTTATCTATACATTCCAGATACAGCTGGAGGTTGACACCAGTATTGCTAGGTACCTGAAGGGTTTGACTTTCTCTAGTGGTTTCTTAAAGTAATCAAGGATCACCAGACAATGAAAGGTTTTAATGAGTTTCTGCCAAGTAATAAATAAAATAGTTTTAATTTTGATGGTGTTAAACATTAGATGTAAGGTAAGGTAGTGAAAGTTTTTTTTAAGTGCTATAGTAGAGAAGGAAGAGAACTATTACTGTGGTAGAAGACCATATCAGCAGTGTACAGTAAGAGTGAAAGATGAGGCAGCTCAAGCAAGAGATTGTTAATACAAATGGTGAATAACAAGTGGGCAGAATGAAAACTTGTGGAATACCCAGTAGAGGACATGGAATTGAAGTCGATGGTGAAGTGATAGTTATGGAGTTCATTTTAGAATCAAGGGGACTGCATCTGTGCTTATACCAACTTCAGTTAGGTATTGAATGAGGACAGAGTGGTTGACTAGATTGAATGTCCTGGTGAGTTTAATGAAAATTGTTCAGGTAAAACTTTTGTTTATAGACCTTAGAATGTCATATGTAAGAGTTCAAATGCATGTAATTTACCCTGTCTGCAGCAGAATCCATTTTCTTTGTGTGAAAGTGGGTGATATTACTCAGTTTATTGTGACAGCTGGATGAAAACAATGTTTTTTTTGTAGAAATTTTCATAAGGTGAGAAGTATGGAAATGGAGTAATAATTTGAGTTTTTTTTTTTTTGGGGGGGGGGTGTAAAGGTTTGACAGTGGCAGTTTTCTAGATGTGTAGTGTGATATTGTTAAATAACCAGAGAAATTTATGTATGTGCAAGAGTTATCATGATGTAGTCATAGCAATGGTGTATAAACCAAAGGTAGAGGTTATCTGTACCATGAGTTCTGTCCATGTGAATAGACTCTAGAAGAGTAGTAAGGTATGGGGCTGCAATGTATTTGAAGTGAAAAAGAGGGATATATTGGGCTGATGTAGGTGTGTCTGAAGGAAGGTTGCGCATGGTGTAGTTTGGTTGCAGAAGTTGAAGTGTTGGTGAAAACATTTAGCAGACAAGTGAGAATATGTAGGTTGCCATGAGGTTGGTAGTTTATGACCAGTAAGAGGGTTACCATCCTTCCAGAATATTTTAGGACTGTATTTTAGAAAATGTTGATGGTATATCATTGATTTACATTTATATCATATTGTCTGTTTCTCTAGTTTGTGAAGCTGGATAAATAGTTTTGTGGTAGATTTCTAAGAATGGCAGGCCATGTCCCTTAGTGTTAGCAGTGCTTTAAGATCATAGGTTAAATTCTGGTCAGTATTGGGTTTGTACAGTTTTGAGATAACAGAGAAATTGTTGGTTTCTGATTTTGATATGAAAGATATTAATTTTGGGTGGATTGTATTAGCTGTAAATTGTATAATGAAGCAGATGGAACAGCAATCACTCATGGAAGGTGAGTAAACTGTAATCTGGGAGACTAAAGAGGGCCTATTAGTGATGATTAGGTCTAATAGAGAGTGATGTAAAGATTTAAGCACAGTATGAGTGGAATGACTTACCAGTTTTGTGAGATTTAAGTCAACAAGGCATTCTGAGAGGTCATGTTTTATGGGAGTAAGGAGGGTGATGCTAAAGTCATTTAGAATAATTAGATGTTTGCCTTTGCTTGAGAAGGATACTAAGTTATTTATGAGGATCTTGCATTTTTAGAGAGATAAGTTACTTCTATAGTTAGAGAAGTCTTTATTTGGGATAGTATTTGGGTACTTACCTGGTTTGGAAGTCAGTCTGATGTGGTCACTGCTTAGGTTAGGTTACATTTATGCAGTAGAAGACTGCGACCCCTGCTTCTACAGCATGATCTGGCATCATAGTAGTAATTGTAGGTTTGTACGAAGTGGCTTAGTGATGGGTTGTCGTATTTGATCCAAGATTTTGTAATAGCTAAGAGGTCAAGATTGTGCAGAGTAAGGGAATGCAAATCGTTTCTGATTTATTCCTGAGACTTTATGCAGGGAGGGACAGGACTTGGACTGGTTTCAATGTTACCATGGAACAGAAATACTAGAATAGTAGGCAGCACTTTATAAATGTATTTTGGTAGCTTGATGAAGGCTAGAAAGAATTAAAATGAAAGTGATTCTTGAGTATGAGCAATGAGAAGTGGTGTGCTATGTGGTGGTTTACAGCCCACCATTAGCTCTCCAGATCAGTCAGACCATTTATTTGTAGTAGGGACAGAACCAACCAGGAAGGCTGTCATTAAGCATCCATCAGGATTTTTTTCTTTTTATGAATCTACCCTCAGGGTGGCTGACATAAGCACTGCATCACTGCAGGTATCCTCTGATCCCCTCACCCTGATGTGTGCATGCTGTCACAGACATGTCCCTGAGAGCCATCATCACTGTGTTGAGACATCTTGCCCAGGTCTTCATATTCATGCATACAGTGTCAGTAGTGTGAATCATCTGTGTCGTACTGCTGGAATATGAGTAAGCATGGAGTTTGTGAATGTGGAATGGAAATTGGTAAGCGGTAGCTGTGCAAGGGTGACATATGGTTCTGCTGTATTTGATGACATAAGAGCAGATAGACTGCTTTTCATCCAGTGAGCTAAATCTCTCTCCCTAGGATATAAAAGTACTGAAAAGGACAGTTTCCATTCTCCATGCTATTTTTAGACCTCAAAAAACAATTAAAAATATACCAGATAAAAAATTGTGTTGATAAATGTTAGCAGTCTCAACAAGACAATAGTTGATGCAGAAGCTTTTTTTTTCTGATTGGGGGTGTTGATATCTGCCATTATTAAAACCTGTTTAAGGATCCAAATGTATATCAGAAATTCCCAGGTGTATATCCTTTCATTGCCCCAGGTCCCATGAGACACGTGCGAGCATATCAGTGTTTATAAAGGGACACCTACAGTACAAGCCAAAAGCTAAGTAAACAACTCAGAACAAGAATTGGTTCTTACAATATTTAATATCAGTGGTACTGACAGTAATATCATACGTACCTGCCATGCACTGTCTATGTGCCCTGCAGAGCATAAGAATTTCCTAACTAAACTCCAGGATGAAAAAAATAAGGAGAATACAATCACTATAGAGGATTTTAACTAACCAAACATTGTATAGAGAAGCTATTCAATATCAAATAAATTTGCCCAAATATTAATCGCCTACGATAAAATAATTTGGGGAAAATATTAACAAATCCAACTAGGGATGCATTATCTTACTTATCATACAGATCATTCTTCCCCAGACCTATAAATCTATCCTCTGTAATTGAGATAGATCATGATCTTTAACCTATGAGTAAAGTCAGATATAGTCATAAATAAGTCATTCTTCTTAGACATTACCAGTGGAAACCATGATGCAATAAATGACATAATTATGAAACCAAATTTACATACTAACCTCAGCAACCCGAATAAATCTGTTCAAGACACTGTCAGTGAGTAATATGGTATTGCCAAATTCTGCATTCATGGAACACAATGCTGGTAAGATGCAAATATACAAGTAGGTTCAAATAACAACTTTTTATAGTTACTGACTTTAAACCATTATTAATATCATTTGATGAGCACAAGCTTGCCTACAATGGCACAAGCAAGGATTCCCAGATGAGCTGTAATATTGTTAGCCCATGACTAACAGACAGAATACAGTGTTTCTAAGAATAATGGTAACGGTGGCAGTCTCTCTCTAAAATTCTGTTTCTAGAACCTTCAGATAGTGTTACACAAGAAACCCAAAAGTATATGAAAGTGATGATTGAAGAACATTTGCAGAACTCCTTTAAAAGTGGCATTGGCAACATTTTGCTGAAACTGAGAAAGCAAAGAAGTCCATGCCAGTACCCTAGTATTATAAAAATGAAATCCCTGGCTAGGAAGTTTGTCTGGTGGCCAAAGTTTGATGAAGGATGTGAAACTGTATGTGAAGAAAGTGCACTGCCTAGGGTTTTAAGACAAGCCACATTACAGTCATGTGAGTTTCTGGTCAGATATTGGAAAATATTACATACTGATTTTGCAATTAATAAAGTGCTCTTAATTATCATGCACACATATTCAAAATTGCTACAAGTCACAGGCAACCATTACACATTTAAGAACTCTTTTTTATGTGTCTTCTCCTCCCTCCATTCCCTGCCCACCATTAGCCCTCAAGATCAATCAGCCCATTCATTTGCCATAGAGAACAGAACTAATCAGAAAGACTATTATTAAGCAACCATCAGAATTTGTTTCTGTTCACCACTCTGCCATCAGGGTGGCTAACACAAGTACTGCATCACTGCAGAGTATCCTCTGGCCCCTTCCACTGATGTGTGCATGCTCCCACAGACATGTCACTGCACAGTATCCTCTGCCCCTTCCCATGGAAATGTACATACTCCCACAGACATGTCGCTGCAGGGTATCCTCTGCCCCCTCCCATGGAAGTGTGCATACTTCCACAGACATGTCACTGCAGAGTATCCTCTAGCCCCTCCCACTGATGTGTGCATTTTCCCACAGATATGTCATTGCGGGGTATCCTCTGCCCTCTCCCACTAAAGTGTGCATGTTCCCACAGACATGTCACTGCAGGAGATTGTCTGCCTCCTCCCATGGAAGTGTGCATGCTCCCACAGAGATGTCACTGCAGGGTGTCCTCTGGCCCCTCCCACTAATGTGTGCATGCTCCCACAGATATGTCAGTACAGGGTATCCTCTGCCCCTTCCCACTGAAGTGTGCATGCTCGCCCTGATATGTCACTGCAGGGTATCCTCTGCCCCCTCCCACTGATGTGTGCATTTTCCCACAGATATGTCATTGCAGGGTATCCTCTGCCCCCTCCCACTAAAGTGTGCATGTTCCCACAGACATGTCACTGCAGGAGATTGTCTGCCTCCTCCCATGGAAGTGTGCATGCTCCCACAGACATGTCACTGCAGGGTATACTCTGGCCTCTCCCACTAATGTGTGCATGCTCCCACAGATATGTCAGTACAGGGTATCCTCTGCCCCTTCCCACTGAAGTGTGCATGCTCGCCCTGATATGTCCTGCAGGGTATCCTCTGCCCCCTCCCACTGATGTGTGCATGATCACACAGATATGTCACTGCAGGGTATCCTCTGCCCCCTCCCTCTGAAGTGTGTATGCTCCCACATACATGTCCACTGAGAGCTATCATTATTGTCTTGAGATATCTAGTCCAGGTCCCAAAGTCAAAGGCCAATAGCCTAGTACCTACCTATGAACCTATAAATAGGAGAACTAGGCAACTGGGAACTACGTCTCTTTTCCCCAGGATGAGTGAATCAGCATAAGGCTCTGACAACCACCCTCTCCTGCTCAGCTGTCTTCTCTTTATTTTATTTTATTTTATTTATTTATTTATTTGATTTTTGTTAACTAGGTTGGCCCAGCAGAGCCAGAGGCCCATTTTCAGAGGAGACCTGAGGAGAAAAGTTCCAAAAAATATACAATCATGACAAAACATATAATGACATAATGGTAAAAGTACAGACAATACAACACATTAATCAATAACCAATTGAACAAATTCAATTACAAAAGTATACAATGTATAAGACATACTCTCAGTAGTTAAACTAGTGAGAAAAGCATTGGAACAGTTTCCATTTTGTTGGTGCAAGGAGATGAGAACAATGAATTTGCCTGTTGTAGAAAAAATTTAAAAACTGAGAAGTTCAGTTAGTGTAGAAGAGGAGTATGACTAATAGAGAGGATGCAGATGTGAAATGGTTGTGAAGTAGGGGCAAGGCCTGGACAGGACCAAGTCATTTGTAAATAGTGCTTTAATTCTCTTTTGAACTGGTGTTTATGGGACATGTTTCTTAAGTTGACGGGGAGTACCAATAATTGATTTTGGGACATTTGGGTCGTAGTCCGGACTTTATGCTTCCACAGCACAGAGCTGGCCTATTAGCATCATTTGTTGCATAGAATTTACCTGAACTTCTACCTACTGACAATGACAAATGAATACAGTTCACATTAGAAGTGCTGTGTAATTTCTTCAAACAACATGGAATAATCCATCCTTCTTGTGTATCACATCATCCCGCAGCTCAAAGGTTTAGCTGAAAGATTCAAACAGATCTTCAGAACATCTGTGAAGAAGTTGTCAAATACAATGGTATACAATAAAGATACATTTTTGTCGTTTCTCTTGCAGTACAGATAACACTGAAGTGTTCTACAGGACACTTACCAGCTATACTGCTATTTGGTAGTTATGTAAGAAGCACTGTTTATTTATTTAGTTTGTTAACCAGCGATCTGCCAAAATCAAATTTATGAATGACTGTTTAAAAGTGACAGCATATGCAAACATTTCAGCATGATAAATCGGCTAAAGATAGAATGTTCAGTGAAGATAAACTGTATCAGTGGGAAATCACTGCAGGAGGTCCTAAGTGGATTCTATATATTAATATAGAAAAAGATAGTTCTGGTTTCTTGCTTAGTTCGAATAATTTGTTATAGAATACTTTCTAATCAACTGTCACAGAGGTTTATATCAAGAAATAAAGACATTCTGATGAACAGAACTTAATTACAAATCTTTCCTATTGCAACTGAACAAATAATGTCTAATGTAGAAAATGAGGCAGTTTCTAGTCCTGACTTGTTCCTTAATTCTGCATAACAGATTGTTACACATGTGCATGATCTAAAGTTTGATTGTCCAAGCTTTGAAAAAGCACAGAAGGTCTAAAACACACCTCACGATCGTACTTCATAAAGTATGAGTCATTGCTAATAGTAGTTTACATCACTTCTTCATTTCCCACTTGTTTCGAGGGAATTTGAAATGACATTTTACCCTAGTGAAATGATGTTTTACTGAAAGGATGGGGTGATTCCGTGCATTGAACTAATGTACACACTTAAGGCCTGACTCCAAAAGACGTGCTCTCAGTAGTGCCCACTTACACTTGGAGCAGGCTGGCAGCAGGTCTTTTGGAATCTGACCCCTGGGGTAAGTCTGTTTTAGCTAGGCCTTCCACCAAAGTAAGTCACTTACATTGAGAGCAACTCTTTAGGAATTTGGCCCTTGCTCTCTATGCATGTCCCTGCATAATAGTACAAACCACATAATACAATTACTGAAAGCAAGTATGGACTTACGGTAAGCATTTGTTAACTAAATAAAATAGTGAAATTACTAGCATCATGGAGCCATCTGACCAAATCCATCTGGACAATTCTTTACAGAGTTAGAAATGTTTTGTCATGATTTTACAAGTCACAGTATACCCATCAAAATGCCTGCCTGTATACCTATGATAACTTATTCATTTTTTTCTTTCTCAACAAGCATAATACAGTTAGCACATGTAGGAATATGATTACAGTAAACATATTATATTTATTACCTGAAAAACAGAAAAATAAATGAAATTACTAATTCCAGAAATTAATTTTACCACTTATTTTATGAGTTTGATATTCTAGTACGAGACACATTGTATTTAACAAAATGTCCAAATGCTGGTGACTTTAGCAAGCATAAACTTGGTTACAGCAAGTAAGGCTACACTTATACTAAATATAAATATTTTTTAAATATTTTTTAATGAAAGCAAAAAAAAAAAAATAAACTGTGTACTGTGTTTTGGGTAACTAGACATTTGTAGCAGAGTAAGGTTATTTAATGGTTTTGCTAGTCACAAGTATCCACCAAGACGTCAGAACCACTTATGTAGACATTAAGAGTTTTTTTCTTTCTATAAAGAGACACACTATAGTTACTACACACAAAAGTTGCATGCCCTATGATATATTTTTTCAACAGAAAGGAAAACACAAGGCACAAGTTGTTGGACTTTACCTTGTCTGTGAACTTACTGTGCCACAGTACTATCCTGCCAAAAGTGAAAACTACTAGTCCCAACATTTATTCTTCATTTGGCAATCAGAGTACATTTACTGCAATGATATAGATAGCTGCAGTAAATGTATCCTGACCGATGAAAGAAAACAATTAAACGACTGAAACTATCAGTCCCAGTATTTTACATCATGACTTCTTTAGGGAGCTAACTATGGCATGACGTTTTACATTTTAGCACAGTATACATGCATGTTTATAACTTCTTTATCTGATTATCAGGATGTTTTGCTACAAACTAAAAACATGTTCAACCTCAAAAATGAAGAGTAAAAATATGAAGAATATGAACTAATCGCCAAAAAAGGAAGAACATCTCAATTTGGTATGCAGTTAGTCATTTACTGCCTTTACTGCATCCTTAGCAGATACCCTGTTATATAAGCTGTTTACAGGCTTACACATATTAACATTAAAGGGTACCACCCATACCTCTCAAGTTACTGTTCAGATTTTCACAGAATGTCCAGATTTTCGCCTCATATTTTTGGTCTCTTCCTCAAAAGATCTGTGGTTTTCTAGCAAATCATTGAGGACTGAACTCACTAAATAATGACAGACATTTGAGTTTCAGACTTCACATCCTTCAGAAATGCATACTAATGCAAAATCTGCTATTCTACCAACTTTCTAAGTTTATAAGAACAATAATAAAATCTGTTCCTATTTTGGGGCCTTTATCCTCCCTCCCCATTATCTCTGTCTTTGTCCAGATTTCTTGTGCTAAGAGGTTGAGAGGTTAGAAATCATCTGCTTCACTATAGATAACTGTCAATGCTGAGAGTATCAGTGGAAATCACTGAAAAAAAAAAAACTGAAACTGACAAAGCCATAGAGGGCAACCACTGTAGCTGCAGATATATGAATGTGAAGTAGTCTGAATTTATCAGCCTGCTACCTTTTAACTGTTCTGCAGGTGATACCTAAACTTTGGTTTAGAATATTTTGAAGGATTCTATAGTTATGCTACATAGAAGGCTGGCCAGCAGGAATCATGTATGAGCTGATGAGAAAAAAAGGAAAAAAAAATATGAGTCCTTCTTTCTACATACTAAAAGATTGTGGTGGGCATAGAGCTAAGGTGATACTGAATGCATAATGTATTATTAGCAAAATTACCTGCATGTCTACTGCAGCACGGCTATGCCACATGATAAAGTAAAAGTCCACCTAAAGTGTGCATACTGGGGGAATGGTATTAGATGTCTATGTCTTTTTAAGTGGACTGTTAGCTGAGCACAAGGTACTACAGGATGTCAGAGAAAAGGGACAGGTATAGTGTCACCTGCACAAAGCAAATGTATACTGTACATACCAGTTTTATTAAGTTGCCAAAACAAGTATAACTTACTGAACACCAGTAAACAGACAATGTCTGATGTACATGCTGGTTGTAGAAGGGGGATGAGGTACCACAGACTAAACTCAGAACATCCACTGGCTAATGAAGAAAGTAAGGGTGTTCCGGAAGAATATTCACTTCTCCTTTTTTGACTAGACTAAATAAAGCCATAGCTGACTTATTTAGTGATTAGTGCCTTTAGCTCAGAGCTGAAAGTGAAAAAAAATCTACTCCCTAATCTAGCTCTCTGACTCCTCACCTCTGGAGCAAGCCAGATCCCTTTCTGCACTTCTGCAGTCCTCAATGGAGGAGCAAAAAAAAGGTAACCTTAGTTAAAAAAAATATTGCAGCCCACAGCTTGCTACAGCTTCCACCATTATATCACATATTCTTTGCATCTTCACTTCCATCCCTGCATTCAGAAATGTCATATGGAAATGAATACTGGAACTGCATTACCAACGGATCTGCATCTCCCAGTCATATACTCTAAAATCTTGCACCCAGGTTGGATACCTCCTTCACCCCAGCCCCCACCTAGCTGCATCCTCAACTCTAAAGCTTTGCACTGCATGAGCCCCAACAAAATTTGGCAAGTGCTTAGACAAATGGGGATACCAGGGCATCTTATTTTCCTCCTGAGGAATCTGTATACAGAACAATAAACAACAGATGAAACCGAATATCAAACAACTGAATGGTTCAAGACTGGAAAAGGAGTAATACAGACATATATACTGTCATCATAGTTCATTTATATGCAGAAAACATCACGCAAAACACTAGGTTAGACGAATCAGATATTAGAATCAACATTGCTGGAAGTAAATATTAACATCCTCTTATATGCAGCTGATACTGCTCTAAAGAATGAGTAAAAATTAAAGAGCCAGGTGATGACGGTAAAAGTCAAAAGTGCAACAGTTGGTTTGTTGGTCAGTATAAAAAATAAATAAATAAAATCATGTCATCTAATCCAATCAGTTCTTTGCTAACAGAAAGGAAAAAAGTGGAAGTAGTGACAAATGTTATTGTCCTGGGCTCAAAGATCTCTGCTGATAGTTATTGCAGACATTACATTAAAAGTTGCTTGCTTTTTTATGGAAGGAAAGCTATGGCAATTCTGAAAAAGATTTTAAAGAGAAAAGACACCATATTGTCAACAAAAGTCCATATACTCAAATCTATGTTTTTCCAGTAATAACATATCGCTATGAGAGTTGCATTATAACTATGGCTATTCCCCAGAAAATTTATGCTTTTAAACTCTTATGTTGGGGAAAACTGCAAGAAAGTCAAACCAGTTAATACTTAAGAAAATAAATCCAGAATGTTCACTGTAAGGTCTGATAGCAAAATTAAATCTCAGATATTGTTGCCACATGATGCCTAAACAGGATTCACTATTGGAGACACTGACAGTGGGAAAGATCAAAGACAAAAGATAAATTGGGTGGCAGATACCATCATGGACGGACAGCATTACCAAAGTAATGAATATGAGCTGACAATAACTTAAAGAAGGCCTAAAGTCCTTGATGTCAGAAAGAGTCAAATTCAATTAAACAGAAACAGCAATGACACAATGTGATTTTCCAGTAAAATGTTAAAAGTATACAGCAATGTTGTACAGTTGCAATGTTAGCAGAGAAGTTTTCTACAAGTTTGTATGCTGCCACAAAAGGTTTGTGCATAGTGTTATGCCCTGCTGATATTTATCCGAGCTAAACTCACTTATTCTCTTACAATTACAATCTCTTCCACAGGATGGCAACTCTCTAATGAAAAAAATGTTCTTCAGATGTGTATTACATTTACCTATTCATACTAGAAGATGGTTGTTCTTTGTGTTGTATGCACAAGATTATGCCAGAAGTGATTATAACACCACCCTTCAAACATTTAAGTACATAATATTCCCTGCATTCAGTTTACAAAGAACTTGACTGTAGAGTCGAGAGCTTTGGTATGGATAAGATAGCCTTTTCACAACTGTTTTCATCATTGTAATCGTTGAATACATTCAAGCTTTAGCTTATTACATATAGGGTATATGCAAAATGAAGTATAGTATATTCTATTTGTGATCCCAAGTATAGAGACTTATATACAAAGGTAGTAATACCTCAGGTGTCCTTGAGGTCATTATAACGTACTATACATGTCATTGTACAGTGAAATTTTCTTATAGTGGCTTTGACATTACTTAATTCCTGACTGACAGTAACACCAAAATCTTCGTAATGAACCATCACCAGCATCAGCCAGTCATTAATTAAATATGCATACATTATATCATTGTCAACAAGGTACAATATCAAGCACTTGTTAGCATTAAACAGTATATGGTTTTCAACAGACAAAGCATATATGCGATTGATAAATCTGTACAATATCAGTTGTCATAGCTACTACCCGACAGTCATCTTCAAATCTGTCAACCTATATATGCTAAATATTAGACAGAGGTGACATAAATAAAATGGACACAAAACTGATCACTAGGGCACCTATGTAGAAATAAAACAAAAGTTTGATACAGTATATGTTATTTTAACAGAGATGGTGCTCATTTCTAATCCATCTAATTGTATAAAAACTAACCATTATTTTAGACAGTAATGGCAGGATTTCAGGGTGGGTACTGAATCAAAGTTAAATCCAGAAATATTACATCTACAGGGATTCCTGCATCAATAGCATCAGCAATACAATTATATAACTATAAAAGTTTATTATGATCAGCTAAATGTGAAACCATCTTGATTTAAGTACATTGTTAATATAGGCTTTGTTGGGATAATTTTTACAATGACTCATGCAAAACATGTTCCTAAAATAGTTATTATGGTTACTAGTCTGTAACTATTGCCAATGGCTGGAGCAACACCTTTAGAAATAGTGACCGTGATAGATGTATTCCATGTTTGGGGCACAAAACCTGTGAGTAAAGAGTACTGAAAGGGGTAAGTTAAGCAGAAAGCCATTGAATTGCTGATCTTGCTACTAAAGTAGCCTATCTGGACAAGCAGCTGGTTTATACAATAAGGAAACCGAGACAGCAGTAAAATATTCATTGTGCCTGAGACAATGCTTAGCACCAAGAAACTCCTACTATCTTTTCCAGGTTTGCGCATCAACCAGAAAAAACTTCCAATGAGTGACCTCCCAAACTTCTTGTAAAAGACGGACATGGGATATATGCAAATAACCCTTATGAACATCAGGTGTTTCAGCTATATGGCGATTCTGATTGCCCATGACTTTTACAGTTGAAGTCGTTTTAATGGACAACTTCAGGCCAATAAAGCCAAACCTCACTAGCCATGGATATGCATATTTCGGCCTTGTTATGATCTCGTCAGCATAGCATAAGCAGAGTGTTTGACTAAGCATAAGAAACACAGGGTTGTTATACCCAGCTGATGTCTATTATCATTAGGGTGACTGCAAAATATCCCAACTAACAAATTAAAACAAAGAGTTAGAAGGTCACACTGAAACCCAATCAGAAAAAACTAAATGAAAACTCCAGCCAAGCTAAAACTTCCAATGAGTGACATCCAAAACCTCCTGTAAAAAAGGTACATGGGATATATGCCAATGACCCTTATGAACATCAGGTGTTTCAACTATATGGCAATTCTGATTGCCATGACTTTTACATTTGAAGTTATTTTAATGGACAGTTTCAGGCCAATAAAGCCAAACCCATCTAGCCATGGATATACATATTTCAGCCTTGTTATGACCTCATCAGCATAGCATAAGCAGAGTGTTTAACTATGCATAAGAAACACAGGGTTGTTATACTCAGATGATGTCCATTATCATTAGGGTGACTGCAAAATATCCCAACTAACAAATTAAAACAAAGAGTTAGAAGGTCACACTGAAAACCCAATCAGAAAAAAAAATGAAAACTCCAGCCAAACTAGAACTTCCAATGAGTGACCTCCCAAATTTCCTGTAAAAGAAGCACATGGGATATACGCAAATGTTTCTTATGCTTAGTGTAAGGAAAAAAGACATCAGGCTACTAGAAAGAACTCAGAGAAAAGCTTCCAGAAAAATCTTTGGCATAAAAAGAAAGGAGAATGACCAGAGGCCAGAGAAGCTAGAGCTTTTTTTCACTTGAAAACATAAGAGATGGGGCTACATAATACTGGTGTGCACAAGATCATGTTACAGAGATATAAAGCAAGTCATTCTAAACAGGAAGAACAGAGAGGGAAGAGGGGACATAGGCAGCAGATTTTGCGAACTAACTAAACTTTGGATCTCCAAAAGTACTTTCAGACAGAAGGGTTTGCTGACACATGGAACTGACTATCAGGATTGCTGGTGGAATAAAGATATTCAAAACAGAGTGTTACAATTGGAAAAAGGGGTACAGGGAAGGTAAGGATGGATGAGAAATAAAACTTGCATGCACTTAAAAGGGCAGACTAGGTAGGCCCGTTGTCACCCTCAGACTAATGCAAGGTTATATAATACAATGCAATGTAATGTAAAGCTGCCTGTGTTACTCATTAAGAGTATGAAGTACAGCAGATTCATGTTGGGCCGCAGATGAGTTGACAATATGGCAACACGGAGGCTTATTTGGTAAGTTGTCTGTCTAACAGCTCCAGGATCTAGGCTTCAGTAATGTGTTCTGGTTTCTGTCAGTATAGAATATGTATGTCGTTTCCAAGCCTGCTAGCAGGCAGATCTATACAAACATTGAACTTACCTTTGGTTATTTACTGGAGAAGGTGCTTCATTGTTTGAGAAAGAGTAATACTTAAAACATAGACTGACTGCTGGCAATAAATGTATCCAGGTGGCATTTCTCAGTGGATGGAGTGCTGCTACTGCCACAGCTTAAGCACCAAGACAGCAAAGAATCTCTGAAGTTCTCTGGAAATAGCTGAGTTTTCTTTAAACAATGATGCAAGAAACCAAAAAAACAGATTGCTTGTATGGAAGAAAGTGATTTTGATTTCCCTTTCTTACTGCAAGGGATACCTTGTGCTCATTAATATTCATAAAGTGATATGAAGCTACATTTATTATTATTATTCAAGTGATGACAGACTATATGTTATCAGTTAGAAGATCATATAGATGTTTTGCTCATTTGTACACTGTCCTGCATCCTATCATAGTGAATAAATGGATTGCTCTTGTGCAGACACACACAAAACAATACACAAAATGCATAAACTGAAAGTGGAGGCTGCAACTACTTGGGGTGGGTGGAACAGCTAAATAAAGACTAATTCCAGTTTCACTAAAAGGTTGCTTGGGTTTACAGGTGTGTTTTATTTGCAAAATAATGCTGACACACCCTGTCTCCTTTTGTATTCCTTTATGCAGAGCTCATCCTATGCAGCAATGCATAGTGACTACATGTTTTTAAGTTATTTTGCTATGACGCCATAGCCAATATTGATTCAGAGCTTGTAAGGAGTAGTTAATAATAGAGAATGCATGGATGAATAGGTGCAGTATTGTTATACCGTTTGCCAACTCAGGCAGCTCAGCCTACACCCTTGAATAAAGTGTGAGCTTCTACAATTGTTTAACTTTTGCAGCAGGTAATAACATTTGGAGTATTACTGATGCATGCATGCACTTAATCAGTCATTTGTGCTAGCAGGACTTTTTGTGGACTGCTTGGCATTACTCTATGTCTTTGTTTTTATTGACCAATTCACCAAAGGTAATTTGACTGAGTTTTACAAAAATTTAAACGTTCCATGTTTAATATCTTTCTTTGAATTGTATTCACTTTATAGGCAGATATAAGGTGTAGTAGTGTGAATAGGATACAATTTCCTACATTAGAAATATTGTGCACTTTGCTAGCATGTGGAAAATAGTTTAAAGTTTTTTGACATACTGTTTGGTATATCAGTACTGAATGAAGAAACATTGATGACTTGGTCAGCAATGTAATGAAGTAATGGATGAGATTCTTCATTGTGATGTACTGAGAGATGTGGAAAAATGATCTGCACTATAATTTCCTTAGCTCCATTGTCCTTCAGAGCTAAAAAACACTTTTTATCTTTTACTTATTTATTCATCTTTTGTTGACTGGGTTAGTTTCATTAAGTTATTCGCCCCTTTTCAGGAGTGTAGTATTTTTACTACTAGGGGAAATTTAGACAGACTGTCAGGAAACTTCCCCTACTCTTTTGATAGGTGCAAGCCTTGGTTTGACATCTCATCCAAAGGGCGACACACTCAGGAATAAGCACCCTCTCCCACCCTGTGCTACTCTGCAGTGTCAGTCATCCATCTTCTTGGTGTGGGAATAGATCTCACAGCCTTCTGCACCAAAAGGTGAGTTTGCAACTTTTGTGCCAGTAACACATCATCTACATGTATCTGAGGTAAACTAGACTGGCATATGAATTTACCATAATTATTTTAGATAATATCTACCCTGTGAAAAAATTAATCTCCTTACAATTCATCCCACACCATTTGCAAGTAGAAAATTTAGGGAGATAAGCGGCTAAGAACTGGTGATAGAGGCTGTATTGAAGATGTTCATCCTTTCTCTGTTTGTTCTTATGTAAATGATCTTACTACCTTCTTTCACGGTACAGCATGTCACATAGCAGATCTTATCATGTGAAGAGCCACAGTATAATACTGAAAGGAAAGATTATTGCAAAAGGTTAATACTTTTTGTAGACTACATCTCCCATTGTATCTCTTCTTTTTTTCTGTAACAGAATCTGAGCTATACTATCCAGTAAACGGATACAAAGTATAGGTAGCATACCTGTCTAAAGAACACACAGGAGGCTGCAGCGGTTAATTGTTTTAATAAATAAATGTAACTGACTAATTCATGAATTAGTGTTACTGTTAAATAGATACAAGTTTTCATTTTGTTGCAAAAACAAAAACATGATAACTTTTCCAATAACGAAACACTGTAGTTTTGTTTTCCTGTACAACAAAATATGATGTAATGATTTTCATTTCAGTACTGATTTTCCCTCATCCATTAGATGGCTCAGCATGACATTTCTGTTACCTTGACCATTCTAAGCAGCAGTGCATAATTATAATTTTCATATCCCATGGAATAAATGCTACTAGAAACCAAATTTTCCATAGAAAATATAACATTTCACTTAGCACTGCAAGTTCAAGTGAGGATTATGTTAGCATTCCTAAAATAACATATTCCATGAAGTAATTAAGTTTCTTGATTGCTGTTTTATAAGGGGAATAATTTGAGCAGATGCTTTGCCAAGTTGCTTAAAAATTGTGGAACGTTTCAGGTATATGAAAGGTTGTGATTTCTTCCTGTTGATACATCATGAAAGAACCATATAAGCTCTTGCCAGATAAGTCTGCTGAATAATCTACTATTGTTGTTAATTTCTTTCCACTTCCTTAGCATGTATGAGGCATTCCCCCCTTGAATACTGCTCATGAAGGTTAGAGGACATAGAGATAGATTCCCCAAATATTGTGGATGTGTCTCTGAAGAAGATCTGAGGTGCACATATGAATTGTCATCTAAGTGGGCCTTTCAGACCAACTGTACACTGCTTGCATCTACCTAGAATAGGATATTAGTAGTTACTATGCAAGTAAAAAAATACCTCACAGTTTATAGTAGCCAACACTTCTATCGCATACTCCTTGCCAATCAGGGGAGTTTATAGTAGCTAACACTTCTATCGCATACTCCTAACCAGTCAGGGGAACAAATGCTGAGTGAGACACTGCTGTTGTGGATGTAGCTGCCTAACTCCAGCTATGGTGAGAGGATCAGAAGAAGATAAACAAATAATGCAATATTATTGAGTTTGCATAAGCATAACATCCTAATGTATGTTTTTTTTTTTTTATTACTGCTCTAAGAAACACTTTCACTTTATAGCACTGGAGATATAGTGAAGCATTTTCAGTAAGAACAGATCCCTTCTATGTCTGCATCATGTCACTGCACCTTATAGCATACATATGAAGAAATAGGTTAGAGTTTAGTAGTCTACCAACTGAGGTGTAACTAGGACATGCACAAAGGCAGTGAGGTTAGTTCTTTATATCAGAGATTAATATACGCAGGAACCACACTGCTGGAACAAGAACAGGGTTCATTATTTTCCTGAAAACTTTTCAGTGACATTTTCTGACTAAAAGTAAGTGAAAGAAAGCAAAGGGAAAAAAAGGAGAAAGAAAGAGAAATATTGCTTTCTTAGAATTTAGAAAATGCAACCCAAAATGATACTCTGGGACTTTTTTGCTGCTAAGATAAAAAATTACCTTATTTCTGTTCTTTTACTCAGATTTTGTGGATGTTTTTGCTGATAGCAGCAAATATTGCATTTTGCAGATCTTCCAGTCTGTGTATTAATGACTGTTCATAAGCCTGCATGCTCACTTTAGGTATAGCACACGGTTATGAGTTTTATCCCAAAACACAAATATTCCATAGTGTGCAATACAACATAAGTAGGAACTATAACCCTCCTAAGGTATCATCATTTGAATGAGAGATTAAACCAAGGCTCCATGTGCCTGAATTAGTGAAGGCTTGGGTAGATGTTAATGTTACAGTGGTGCATGTCACCAGAGATTTGAGATGTAATCAGAGAAGGCATAGTAACAATGAAACATGCGCACACAGACACACACGCACACACACACACACACGCACACACGTGCACACATGCACACACATGCACACACATACACACACACACACACACACACACACACATACACACAGCTAAAAGCAATAAATCTTTTCTTAACTCCCTCCAGGGATAAAAGTAAAATAAAGGCCACACCAACCCCTCAATCCTCCAAATTATGCTGATATACAGTTTTTAACTTATTGTATGAAAAAAATAGAAATTATATAGAATTTTTAAATTAAATGTCTTAGTTAACACAAGTCAATATCCTGCCAAAGTAGTTCACATAGCTAAATAAATTAAATTCATTTTTTGCTGTATATCATCCTAATGTCCTTATTAACCTTATTCTGTAAATGTGTTATCTCTAAATGATGATGATAAAATACATATTTATATTTGCAGTCCCAATTAACCATAACACTTAAGAAACAATATGTTGCAAAGAGACAGGCACTCTACTTCATTAGCTTATTAAACAGTCCCAAAATATATTCATTGTGTAAACATTCCATCGCAATGAGAGACAGAAAAATGATTATAGCATGTTTCTTGAATTTCTACCATAAATTACATGAAATAAAGGTGGCACCATGTTTCTATAATTAACACATAAGAGCCTAGTATGTGAAAGATCATCAGTGCCTCTGTGATATACATAAGCAAACCTAGTCTGTGGAAGGATTACAACAGCATTTACATTCAGTACAAAATGCTACTGGGAGTTGAGACCACTTTAAGAATAGCAGCAATCTTGGCACATCATCTTCTCCCAAACTTAACTCCTTTTGGACTTTGGAAATAGTAAATTTCTTTAGGTAAAGTTTTTCTGATGAACTGGTAAACCATGCTTAGTTATGAAGGTGCAAGGGTAAAAGGTTTAACAGAAGAACAGTCTTTCTCTTTCATGTTCATGTCTCTTCAGACTTGTTCATTGTAATTCCTTTTATTTTTTGAGTCTCTCATGAGTCAATGGCTTGGTTTCCCATACCAGGCACTGTTCCCCAAATCATAACTAATCAGTTTTAAAACATTATCCTTTCTATTATCACCTTGACATGTGCGTTATAAAACAGCACAGATCTTTTTCTGCTGATGTCCAAGGTACTGCTGTACATAGTTCTTAAAACCTTTCACACAAAATTGTCCTATTTGTTAGAGCTTACAAATATGCAAAGGGATCAATAACCCCAATCCCGCACTGCAAATAGCACATTGGACCCTAACATATCTCAGAAAATGTCTAGAAAAGCTAGAAAACAGAGAGAGAGATGGACTAAACTCGTATCTCATTAAAAAAAAAAAACACTCTGTGAAACGGAATAGCTTTTTCTGTCTCCTTATTTACTAGTCCTCTGCTATTTCAAAAACTAGTAACCATCAAATTCAGCAATCTGTCCTTTAGAGAACTTCCTGTTCATACTGCCAAATAACTTTCTAATTAAAGATAAATGCAAAAATAACTCTTCATAACATCTGGAAGAATTTTATTTGTATTTGTTTTCCAGAGTAGAGCATTGATCTCCATGGACCTTTTTCAGACTCATCATGGGAGTGAAGTCCAGTTAAGTGACTTGCTCAGAGTCACACAGTTAGGGCAAAGGAAGCTGAAAGAATCAACCCTGGCACCACTGGACTACTGGAAACAGCTCCTTAACATCTTAATCATCTAAGCCAACTGACAGACAAAAATCTCTAAAATGTTCTTTGTACACTATTCTCTAATAACTTAACTTGAGAACCTTTAGCATTGATGCATTACATTGCAGTCTTTTATTTCCTCTAGCAAAATTTTCCTTTTCAGTCTAAAATCCTACTAGCACCATTGAAAATCTCTGTCTTCTAGATACTCTGACAAATTCAAGGCCAAAATGTTTACCTTATGTAATTGTACATATAGCTTTTTCAAACAGAAATTAGTTTACAGTACATCATAACTCATTTCATGCACTATTCCTTCCCCCATTTTACTGAACTCCAGTCTCTAGTTCCTAATACAGGCCTGTATCCCTTCATTTATCATTCATCTGGAGCCTGGGATGAAAGACTAACTACCTTACAATATAATACCTATGTAATTTGATATTTTATATCCTACATTGTTCTTCTTCTATATGTAATACATAGTACACTGATTCCAATATTTTCATATCTTCCCACCTAGTTTATTAGCTAACAATCTTCTCCATGTGTCTATGACCCATTTTACCTTAACATTTACATACAGCAACTAAGACGCAATGTTGTCTGTTATCTTATATAATGTCCGTGACATTACTGTACTAGGATTTCTAAATGGCATTGGCAATTAATCCGTCCATTCCAGTTTTTAAACTGTCTGTCTCAGCAAGGGCCAGTGTGATACCAAACTGAGTTGGATAGACCAGGCTTTCCTACTCACTTCAACTATCTCCATTTGGTTTTATTGAATTTTTCAGATGTTCTCAGGCAAGATGAAACATAAAACCTCTACAGCATGTCCTAAATCTACAGCAGGACCTTCCTCCAATGGTCTGTGCTGAAACATTTCTTACAGGAGATTCTCAAGAGCCTCATCCCTAGGTAGCCAGACCATCTCACCTAATCCCATTTACCCTGGAGATGAAATGGCTCAATTCATATCCTCTCATACTGTTGAGTTCTTCAGCCTGTCATGGAAAGTGTGCCCTGCCACCCTGAAATGAGCCTTATGTCCACCACTTTATCCATGATCTTATCTTTTTGGTAAATGCCCAGAGCTTGTGACCATAGTTAAGGTTGTGGGTATGTTCTGACTCCTAACATAAGAGCTTCACAGTATGACTCATCCCTCAGTTCATTACAATAGTGTCATGAAAGGCCTGAAGTGCCACCGCTAATCTACCTACCTGTTAGCCTATCTCTGAATCCTTCTGTCCTGTCTCATGAGTAACTTTCAAGATAATTAAACTCCTCCAATATAAGTATCTACTCACTCATCATTTGCAGACAGCTATCCACTTTTTTCCATCGGACAGAACTATAGCATCTGATTTTGAAGTCTTTCTTTCATCCCAGCTGTCTGATGATCAGAAAAGAACCACTTCTGTGAACACTGAGGATCTAAATCATTGGACTCCAAAAGGATAGCATCATCATAAAACAGTATATCAAACTCTCATATGCCCTGACCTGATGCTCTGCAACCCTCAGGTGCACCTTGATGTCCTGTCAATGAAAACTACAAACAGGAAATGAAACAAGGCACACTGTTATCAGAGTCCTTTCCTCACCTTGGACATACTTGGCTTTTTTTTTTCCAATCTAATGTTTATTGATTTATATACGAGTAATACATATACAATAAAAAAAATTTACAGAACAGAAAAAAACACAAGATATGTATGTCCAGAACAGTTCTAATCTTGGTAGGAAACTATTATAGATTCACTGTTTTAGTGCATATATAACATAGGTCAGCTTAAGACATAATTTCAGTATTATACGGAAATAATTCTGATATGCATGTCTCTGGTTATAATCTATGATAAAATCAGTAAAGAAAAGAAAAAAAAGAAAAAACTATTTACAATTATTTACACTTAGCTGTCACAATTGTTATTGTATCGAAAGGTCAGTTATTGAGAGAGGGATTTAATGGGGAGAGGAAAAGAAAAGACATGAAAAATATAAGGATTTAATTAGTTGTGTTACATAGCAATAGTTTGGTAATATACAGATTTGGTCTTCATCAAAATAGTGTTAGTTAATAAATAAAATGGACTTAGATTTATGAAAAAAAGGATAAGTGAAGGTAAACATTCTTATTAGTAAATGGGTAGGTAGTAGTTCCTTATGGAAAGGTATTACCAATTTAATCTCTGAGTATAATATCAAGAAAATAGCTCCAGTATTCTTGAAAATATGACATTCTATTCAGGTTTTTAGCATACTTGGCTTAATGCCAAGAATGTGGATAAAGAGCTGGCCCCATGGAACAGGTGACCTGAGTTCAGCTAGCTGCTCAAGTACCTGTATAAACAGGCTGAGGATAATGGGAGTGAGCACCCACTGCTGACTCACCCATCCTGTGAGGATAGAGGTGGTTCTTGCTCACCATGAGAGCAATAGGTGTTTACTTGGTGGGGTTCCAAGCTGGTTGAGCTCAGGCCGCCATAGTGTATTCATACTAAACAACTGCGAGACACATTTCTCCTTGGAAAAAAGCAATTTCAGATTTGGTGGCACTGCCAAGGATGTTGCTCCCAAGTCCCAGCAAGCTGGACAAATTTCAACCACATAGTTCTCACAGAGCAATAGAGACTAATGGTGGTTCCTGAGCAGGAATGAATGGATTGTACATCTCTCACCTAGTCCTGAAATACTCAGCTATTGTTCTCCTGGAACAAATGGGCCTACTGGGCAAAGGTAGAGCAGCTATTAGACAAGGTCCTGAGGAGAGCAAAAACAAAATAGAATGTGGCTACAACAGGATCATATGCTTCTCTAACACAAAACACATGCAGATCATACAGTCAAACTAGCAACATTGTCCAATATCCCTGCTAGGACAAAGAGCTGATCCACTGTTTCATGGCCAGGATGGAATATGTATTGCTCCTCATGAATCAGACGCTACAGAATCAAAGTATTCTTTCTGGCACCCTGGCATAGACTTTCCCATACAAGTCAAGAATTATGACTTAACTACAACTGGAAGACATTATCTAGTCCTCCTGTTTGAAAATGGAGACCCTAATTTACCAGTCAAGAGGCAGTTTTTGGCTCTGTTCCATGTGTCATGACATGCCAATAATAACCAGGGTTTTCAGCATTTCTATCTGAACCTCACTTATTTCTTATCAGAACCCAACTCATTAGCAGCGGTGATATATACCTAAACCCAGGCCCACAAAATCTAGGAGCACCAACCCTCAACCTGAATGATACCCTACTCCACCAAGACAAATCCACGCTCCTAATTTCAAATTTAAATGTTAGGTATACTAAACAAAGTCCATGACCTTCATGCACTACTCTCCTTTTATCATCCTGAGATAGTCATACTAACAGAGACTTGGCTTAAACCAGGCAACCACAACAATGAAATCACTCCACCAGGTTGCAATATAATTCATAGTGACAGAATAGGTAAAAGGGGGGGTGGTGTTGCTATAGTGTATAAATCTCACCTCATCCTTGAGAAGGTGGATATAACAACCCCAGACCTCGATAAAGTTGAACTCACTCTAACAAAACTAAAACTTAATGATAGTAAACACAACAACATCATAGGATGCTACATCCCTCCAGGCAACAATATCCCCATTACAGAAAAACTCCTAGAATGGATATCTGACTCCCTCCCCCAGGAAAGCATAGTATTAGGAGACCTTAATACTGACTGACAAAACTGTTCCATTCATAACCCACTCTCCCATATTAACCTACGTGGTCTAACCCAACTCATCACTTCCCCCACAAGACCAGAAAAGACAACTAAACACCAATCCATTCTAGATTGGATACTCATATCCCACCCATCACTGATATCCCTACAAGGGTGTCTACCAGACACCCTGAGTGACCACCAAGACACATTCTTACTCAGATCAAACTCACTACAAGTGACCCAAATATCTAAGTGCCTAATGAGAAACAAAAAAACACTTTAACCGCTCCAACTTTATAAATGACCTAAAATGTGCAACTGGACCCCCCTAAAAAACCTACCTCTTGATGAAGCTGTACTATATTTCCATGCTACCTTCTTAAACAGCCTTAACCATCATGCCCCCTCCAGAACAACAATAATTAAAACTAAATATGCCCCCTGGTTAACCCCAGGCACAAAATTCCTTCAAAAAAAAGAAACAAGGCCTGGACCAACTACCCCAACAGTAGATCCCAAATGAACAAACAAATATACATTGAACTACGTAACAAAGCCAAAAACTCACCAAAACAGACAAAACATCTTATTACCAAAAATGACAGGATAAGCACAGGAACAAGCCACAAAAATTTTGGGCAGCAATTAACTCTATTCTACAACCAGGTAAAACAACTACCCCAACCCCAAAAATAGATAAACAAGAAGATATCCCCACTCAGTTTAATAAATACTTTACAGAAACCATACAGACCATTGAAAACAACCTATGACAACATCCCCACCCCTGCAAATCCATCCCCCACCCCAACTAACAATTGCCCCTAGTTCAGCTTCCACCCAGAACCAAAAAAATCCATTGAAAAACTACTCTGCAAGCTCAAACCAACATCTCCAGCCACAGATAAATTACCCGCTGAATACCTCCACCTGGCTGCAGAAGCCATATCAAATCATGTCTCCATTCTAATTAACAGATCCATCTCTGAGTGTATAGTACCCAAGCTATGGCAAATATCACATATCATCCCTCTACATAAAGGGGGAACATCTCTGGAATTCAATAACTACTGCCCTATAGCCAAACTACCCCCTTTCTCTAAAATTTTAGAGAGGGTAATACCCAAGCAACTAATGAAATATCTCCTAGAAAATAATCTAATAGCAATACAACAACATGTCTTTAGACCCTTCCATAGCACCTCCACCACACTAACATTATTCACCAACATTGTCAATACTCACAGAAACAATGGACTCCTTGTATCTGCCACCTTCCTTGACTTGTCCAAAGCATTCAATATGGTTAATCACAATAAACTCCTTCTTTCACTAGCAACTCTAAACCTTACCACCCCTGCCATTTCCTGGTTCAAAAACTATCTAGAAGGAAGGAAACAAGCTGTTATGTGGCAAAACCAACTCTCCCCCTCCCAACCAGTCTCCCTAGGAGTACCCCATGGCTCCATCCTGGGGCCACTTCTTTTTACCCTTTTCACCAATCAGCTCCCAAACAGTATTCCTAAAGCCTCAATAGTGCAATATGCAGATGATACCACCAAAATATGCGCAGCCAAATCAATTGACATCCTTCACACCCTAACACAAGAATGCTTTTCCCTAGCAGAAACTTGGATTACAAACCAAAGGCTCATTCTGAACCCAAGTAAAACAAAGCTAGTATTCTTTAGCTCCCACAGAGCCACACATCCCACTGATTCTTTCTTCATCTCCTTCTTTAACAAGACCACAATCACCCCCACAAATCATACCAAACTCTTAGGGGTTGAAATAGATAATCAACTTAGATTTGACCTACATATTTCTATAACCATAAAAAAGTGCATAAAAAACTTGGCCTACTGTATTGCAATAAAAAATTCCTCACTGACCACTCCAAAACTACAATAGCAAGGACTCACCTAATATCCACCCTACTTTATGCCTCCCCTGTGCTTACGAGTCTACTTTATTTAAACAAAAATGCATTACGTCGAACACCACTCCATCGACACATATACATCGAACCGTGAAGTAATTGAACGCACAAAACCGCAAAACTCAAAATACCAAATTGTCACACTTGGCCAACCCCACCGCTCGATACATGCTACCCACCCAAACAAAATAAATAAACCACAAACATACACCAACCAAAACCCTACTTCTAACCCTACACTAAACCCCACATACACCACTATCTATGCACTCTCCTTAATCCCTCCCTAACCCTAAGGTCCGTAACTACCACACACTTACCCGACAGAGCTATACCCAAACAAAATAAATAAACCACACACATACACTAACCAAACCCCAACCTCAAACCCTACACTAAATGTTAAATACATTACCCATATTACATTACCTATCTATGCACTTACCTTAACCCGCACCCTAATCCTAACCCTAATGTCCGTAACTATCGCACACTTACCTTACGGATCTGTAGCTCAGACGGGCAAACCAAAACACTTCCACATTTCGGATTTTGTGGTAATTTTGCAGTTTTGTGCATTCGATTATTTTGCGGTTCGATGTATATGTATCGATGGAGTGGTGTTTGACATAAAGCATTTTCGTTTAAATAAAGTAGACCCTCCATCACATATGTCCACAGTCTCAAAGGAGGCACCTAGATCTGTTCAGAACTGGTGGTCAAGGATGCCACATACATAAATGCTCTAGATATACCCAACCTACTGGCTGACAGATTCATTGAAAACTTCACCCCTCTGCCCCCCCCCCCCCATCAGTAAATCAGGACATCCCCAGTACCTGCCCCCCTCCCTTTATCTCTAGGGAACAGATCATCAATGCCCTCTCAAAGGCAAAAAATACAGCCTGCATGGGACCTGATAACATCCCAGGCTGCATCCTGCATGAACTCAGGCATGAACTTGCAACACCATTAGGCACCCTATTCAACCAAAGCCTGAGTACCAGCTTTGTCCCAGCTGAGTGGAGGACAGCCTCTGTCATCCTTTTGCACAAAGGTGGAGCATCCACCAATCCGGGGAATTATAGACCCATCAGCCTAACAGGGATATTGGCAACCTCCAAACACTCAACCACACTCAGTTTGGCTTTGTTAAGGGGAGGTTGTGTCTGTTAAATGTGATTGACTTCTCTTGAGACAGTCACCAAAGCCATGGATGAGGTGAAGATAGTACACACCACCTACCTTGACCTGGCCAAAGCCTTTGACACTATTCCCTACTTGGGCATAATAGATTAACTCTCTCAACTAGGCATCAATCCATATGTTACCAGATGGGTAGCAAACTGGCTCACTGATAGAACCCACCTAATCAAAATAGGGCACGCCACCTCAAGCAGTAGACCCATAATGAGCACTGTACCCCAGGAATCGGTGTTGGAGCCTCTGTTATTTGAAATATACTTCTCTGAGTTGCAGGCCAAAACCAGTGAGCTATGGCTGACCAAGTTTGCAGATGACTGCAAGCTGGGCATGGTCATCAATTCCCCAAGTGATGTGGACATCCTCCAAGAGGGTTTCACTGAAACAAATGACTGGTGCCAGAAATATGGCCTCAAGCTGATTGCCAAAAAATGCGTCATCATCCCCTTTGGGGACAGTGATGTCCACACATATTATCACACTAATAACAACATCCTATGCATGCAATCAGTTGTGTGGGATTTAGGCACCCATGTTAATAGCAACCGGACGTTTGAACACCATGTTGCTTCCGTTGTACGGAAAGCTTTCTACATGGTCCACCACATAAGTAAGGGTATCTCATCCAGGGACAAGGAGGTCATAACATCCCTGTATTTTTCCCATATAAGGCCAGTTATTGAGTACAATGCCCACTTCAGCATGTATCCAGCAAAGCACATGCAACAGCTGGAGAGACCATAAGGGTTCCTCACCAGAAGAATCCAGGGCCTCAAATATCTATCCTACACATATAGGCTAAAAGCTCTGTCAGTCTACTCAGTTTACTACAGACTCCTCAGAGGTGATCTCTGTCTGGCATACAAAACAATCTCAGACCCCGCCTTGATTGGACTGCTGCATATCCATAAGTCAAGCTCCATTTGAGTAACCTGCACATGCAACTTCAACCTGGTCTGTGACATCAATAGGACTTGTTGGTTGGACAGATTTGTGTCCCAGAGACTTCCCCATCTGTGCAATAGACTCCCTCTCCATGTCAAGCAGAGTACCTTATTATCCCTCTTTAAGCACAACCTGGATAACTGTATGGGAAACAGAAAATACACCCCTGGGATTCCACCTGTGTCCCTGCTGGACAGGGGCATCGAGTGCTAACTTGTCTAAACATGGGATAAACTCTTGGCTAGGCTTATAAGGGCCTCAGGGTCAATAACCTAGTAACTTCCTATGAACCTATGATCAAAGTATATAATATACTTAACATCTGGTGATAAGATTTTCATTAACTTAGCTGAGAGGAGTCAAATAGCTTAAATCAATTAGGCATATATAGAAAGAAGGTTACAGTCTTTGGGTGAAGGATATTCTTTCAGGGAAACGCATGGAAACATTATTCAGTTTTGTCAGTACAGTGATAAATGAATTACTCTAGAATCTGGTTTACTTGCACTCAAAAAAACTTAGAATAAATGCTAAAATCTGAATTTCAAAATGATAAAGAGGCATTTAACCTTATTTTTTAATGAATTATTACAGCCATCAGTCCAATGAGAGAAAAACACAATACATTTGCTGAACTGAAACAGTCTACTGTGAATTGTGAGCATGGTTTGAGTTTGTATGAGGCACTTAAGAGACTTATTAATGAATAGTACTGACAGTGAATGTTGCTAGAAAAAAATGCTTTTGGAATCAGCAGGAGTTCTGTAGGGCTACCAGGAAAATCTTTTTTTTATAAAATAAATAAATAAATAAATAATTTGCTGATGTTAGCAATTAAATCTATTTAATCTCATCCACAAGGCCGTCATACTACTTGCTTCCTTAAAGTGTTTTTGACAGTACTAAGGTTCTGGCTGGTTTTCTGGGCAGAGTTTTGAAACAGCCCAGCAAGTATGCTATTTCCACCACTGACTTACAGACTTTATGCCTACTGTCGCCTCCTTCCACAGTAGTTATATTTCTTAAAGTAGAACTACTATTGTGGCCAGATGGGCTGTGAGATATAGCAGCCAGTGAAAGAATAAATTACCAGTGAGAGTTCTAAAAGCCCCCAGTCCACCTGCTGCTATGATCATGTCCTTAATAACCAGCCATAGTCATGATCCTAGCTGCAAGTGCCAGCTAAAATGAGATTATTTTAAACATATAAATGATGAGTGGGAGTGACATTAATCTAATTTTTAAGTGAATGAATCAAAAACTTGAAAACTTGTTAAATGCCATATATACAGAGTTTCTGTCATTATAGTCAGACAATGAGATAAATGTGTTTTTTTGGGCAGAGCAGAGATAGTCCTAGTAAGGAGCATAGAATTGCTGTTGTGACATATTTTTGTATTAAGTCACATTGTTATCCCTGTCTAAATTCTGCCCTATATGTAGGCATGATACAGCATTTTCAGCCATTAGTATGAGAAAATAATTTTAAGTTGACTAAAAATGAAAAATCTTTTGGCTTCTGTAAGCCACACTAATTTACAACATATCATCATTAAAATGGGTTGCACCAGTCTTGAGAGCTGAACACATCATCACAGGTGTTTTACTTATGCTGCATACAATTTAGGAACAAGGGTGAACAGCATGAAGAACTTTTCAGTGCAGTTTCTAAGAGAATCCATGTTTTTCAGTATAATTGGTACTAATAATGCTACATATTGTTTTGTACACACATTTGTGAAACTACTTTATCAGCATTAGTGCCTCCTGTTAAAGCAAAGTGCTTTATTTCAGAGAATTGGTTCATTTCCAGGGAAGTGCCTGTATCACTACTAAAAAATCTCTAGCCATCATAGATCTATACATAATATCGCTTGATAATAGCATTCCTATCCTGGAAGTCATCCCGTAATGGACCTTAGCAAATATAAAACCGGAAACCATCTTGCTAGGACATTTTAACATAGACTAACAAATGATCATCTTAGAAAGCCCAACAAATTCAATTCAGCAATATGGCTTCTCTCAATTGATCAAGACTCCATCTAGAATTAACAAGGCCACATCTAAAGAATCCATACTAGACTGGATTTTAACATCCACCCCAAACAATGTTGCCAGAAGTGGTACCCTACTCAGTAGCCTAAGCGACCAGCAACTAAGCTACATAATCAGACACCCCAAACAGCTCCACAAGGTTCATCACTATAACATCAATAACTTCAATAAAGACACTTTTACTTCAGGCCAGCTCCAGATCAGCTAGGCTCCAATTAAAACTCTTCCCATTGATGAAGTGGTACACACATTTAATACAATATTTCTAAATATCCTGGCAGAACAAGCACAATTAAGAACCAAAAGAGTTAAAAATAAATGAGCCCCTTGGTTAACTGAAAAACAAAGCAGCTCGTGCAACTTAGAAATAAGAAATAAAGCCTGGAAGTCACAGCTACAAACCAAATCTCATACATCCCTGCAACAATATAGGCAGTTGAGGAACTATAGCAAGCAATGCCTAAAACAGGATAAAAAAATCAAATTATTGCAACACCAAAATATTCATCATCAGACAATCCAAAAAATGTCTGGAAGCCAAGAAATACATTGCTCAGTGCCAGAAAATCAACCCAACACAGCCAATCCCAAGCCAGTACCTCACTCCTTCACATGCACATTTTATAAATACAGTAGCCTCCCTCCAACAAAACAAAACTACTGCAAAACCACCCATCCTAATCCAGTCATTGGAGCCACAACAGAGCTTCACACTCACTCCAGTACCAACATCTAGAACTAAAAGATACCTATGCACCCTTAAGACAACAATCACTGCCCCTGACAAAATTCCATCTGAATGCCTCAAACTCACTTTGCATATCCTGTCTCAATTCTAATAAACCACTCTAGCAAAGAAAAATATGTCCCATCCTCATGGAAAAAAATCCTATATGATACCCCTCCATAAAGCCAGCTCATCAGTCCACCTCATAAACTATAAACCAATTGCCATTCTTTCATCCTTACCCAAAATGTTGGAAATATGTATTCACTCACAACTAACTACATATATTACTTCTGATAACCTCATCTCATCCTCACATCATAGTTTCAGACCCAATCACAGTACAAACACTGGCCTTCTAAGGTTCACAGATGTAATCATAATAGAAATGTAGGTCTCCTTACCTTAGCCCTATTTCTGGATCTATCCAAGGCATTCAACACAGTCAATCATCAAATTCTCCTAACTAAACCCTCTTCCTAAGGACTATCACCCTATTCACTTAACTGGCTTCTTAGTTACCTCATTAATAAGCCCCAAACAGTAAAATGGCAAGATAATTTCTCCTCTTTCCTTCCTATATCCTTGAGAGTCCCACAAAGCTCTACCCTAAGACTACTACTGTTAACATACTTATCAATGACCTAAACACAGTAGGCAAAGAGGTCACCGATTACTCTAGCCTAATAGGTACTGCTAGGACACTACCCATGTTCCAAATACTCATCCAGAAATCCTTCTCATCCATAGAAGCTTAGCTCAAAAAATAAACTACAGCTGTCCACCCCCAACTCTCTCACTCTCCTCCCAAAAAACTACCTTTAATATACTGTCATCTAACAAAACCAATAGGGAACTGGTATGCCACACCAAACTACTAGGTGTGATTATAGATGATCACCTGAAATTTGATCTTCACCTTCAGCAAGCCATAAAGAAGACATGCCAAAAGCTAGCCTGCCTCTGTAGGGTAAAATACTACCTTACCAACTCTGCTAGACAAAATGCAGCCACTTCTCTTCTGCTCTCCACCCTAATATTTTCTTATCCTAAATAATCTGAACTCCTCTCTGTCAGCCAACCTAGAACAATGTTATAATAAAGAAGCCAAATTTTCAACCAGTCAACAATGCAGATCACATAGCCGTCAGTCTCTAAAATGACTAACTAGCTCAAACTAAATAATTCTCTATTGTACTCAGAGTTAACTGCAACGTTCAAACTACTGCACAAACCTGAAAAATCATATATCTTCACTCCATCATTTAGTCTTTCACCCCTAAGAGACCTCTACACTCCACTGACAAATCATTACTCTGCAAAACTAAACCTAACAGCAATGCAGGACACTCTCTGTATTCACACAGTATCGCCACTGGCTGGAATACCATCCCACTCCACTTTAGAACAGTCTGCAGTGTGAAAGACTTTAAATTCAAATTGAAGCAACACCTGACAGATAAATGGCTCTGCACCTCACTGGTACTAATATAGCTATTTGAAATTGTGCCATAACTCTCTGCTGCACAAAACATAATGCACTATTATCATAACTATAACTACCCTCCTCTGTCATCTCATCTCCTTTATCGTCCTTGTGCCTCCTCCCCTCCTTCCTTTCATAGGGCTGCTCTTAACTATTAATCTTTAAAAAAAATGATTCATATGCCATGTAACTGTTATTTGTAATCAAAACGTTTGTAAATGATGTAAGTGATGTCAAGGCTGCCTGAGTAATGGAACCGTTGCTCATGAATGAAACTGACTTTAAATGAAAAAAAAAAAAAACAATGCAAATAATGTCTGTGGTGTCTGTATAATGGAACTGTTCTCTTTGGAGCTCCTCTGAAAAAGGGCATTGCTCAGTTGGACTTTACTGGTACACAGATGCCAATAAATAAATAAATAAAACAAAGCCAGTCCTGACATTTGCATATATTGGTGCTTGGTACACAATAAACTTCTTGCTATGATGTTCCAAGTGTCAATGTGTCAGACCATGGCAAACAGTCAGTTTCCTATCATGGAAATTAGAGTACATAATACTGAACCATGTGATACCATCAGCCTAGATCTTGAGTTAGAATAGGTGTTGTTTCACTGGACTGACAAGTTTCTGTCTTCCGCATAGCTTTTTACATCAAAGTAATGAGACTCATGAGTCACCCAGTGCTTTTAATCTTATGAAAAGCAAGTTATGGTTTACACTGTCAGGTGTTTTTGAATAAACCTATCAAAAGAGCTCCAGTTGCATTACCTTGGTTTATGTTGGACCTTAGATATTCCAGGAATTGTATTGGAATTACATATGGGCAGCTTTTTGGCAAAAATCACATTATGATATGGTGTGTCTGTTGATTTCTTTAATTAAAGTGAATCAATTATGGATCTATCTGAGGCATTCAAAATAATTGTAGAGTAGGCTGAGAAAAAAGATGGGCAAATATTCATTGATGGTATGCTTGCCATAAATTTTGTGTAGAGAGTTCATTATTATTTCTTCCAGACATAGGTAACCCCTTCTCTCTGCCTGATTGATCAGGACAGAAAACGGAATGGCAATGGCAGCTGTGGCAATTTTAGCGGGAACTTATCTGCATCATTTGGACCATTACTTAGGTTTACTTTTTCTAAATTTTTCAACACTGCTGAGGTTAAAAGTACTTGCAATATAAAGAATTCTCTATTAGAATTAATCTCATTGGTCTCACTAGTAACTGTGTCAGTTTTGATGAGTGTTCTTTTGAAAGGAGATCCTGTCCCAGGTGGAATGAAGTAGAGAAAGTGGTGTTGAACATGACTGTATTCCTAATTAAGCTGATTAATTCCTATTCAGAATGCATCAGGGTTAGATTTGCATGCATTTTGATATGAGATGAAGTATTTTCTTATTTCCATGAGTTCATTTTTATGTTCATGCCCCCTTGAACTTTTTCAATGACCATTTGTGGTTCAAATAAGGGGTTAGGAAGTTGGCATCATGGTTAAAGTGTTAACATCACAGACACAAGATAAAGGGTTTGATTCTCACTCTGGGAAACATGACTAAGCTTAAAAAGGCCCCCTGGAGTCGTTAATCCAGCAATCACGTAAGAACAATTTAAATTTTGTGGTAAGGCATGATTTCGTAAGCCTAGTTCTATGAACCATTATTTCCATAGTAATTCTGAGTAATTTTATATATATATATATATATATATATATATATATATATATATATATATATATGTGGTTCTACCTGACTTCGTCGACAGCGCAGAAGACCGACATCGGAATCCGGAGCTCCAGAAGATCGAAATCGAAGAAGACCTTGAATCGAGTGGCAGAACATCGACAATGCAGAAGACCGACGACGGATGACAACACCAACGAGGATGCCGACATGGGGAAAGGCTGTGTGAGTATGCGGTAGTGACGGACGTTAGGGTGCAGGCAGGTAAGTGTGGAGATTGACGGTCTGTGGGGATAGGGGTGGGTTAAGTGAGTTAGGGTTAGGGAGATAGGGTGGGTTAAGTAAGTTAGGGTTAGGGAGCAATAGGGGTGGGTTAAGTGAGTTTGGGTTAGGGAGCCGATAGGGGTGGGTTAAGTGAGTTAGGGTTAGATAGGGCGGGTTAAGTGAGTTAGGGTTAGGGAGCGGGTAGGTAAGTGTGCGATAGTGACGGACCTTAGGGTTAGGGTAAGGTTTAGTGTGGGCTTGTAAGGATTTTGGTGTGCTTGTGTTGTGTGTGTGGTTTGTGGAATGGGGATGTGTTTTGTTTTTAATTGTTATTGTGGTGTGTGCAGTGTATGGGGTTTCGTGTTTGTGTACCGTCGGTTATTTCGTTGTCGGTTATGTGTGGTTTCGTGTTTATGGACTGTCGAATATGTGGTGTCGGTGATGTGGTTGTCGGTGTTGTGTGGTTTCGACTATGTCAGGTAGAACCATATATGTATATGTATATAAGAGAGAGCGAGAGAGATCCATGAGGTATCAGTGGATTTGAACCAATGTATAAAATGTGTAGGAGTTTGAGAAAAGTGATAGACGTATTCCATTGCCAAGCCATTAAATGTTAATATGCGCAGCCAAATCAATTGACATCCTTCACACCCTAACACAAGAATGCTTTTCCCTAGCAGAAACTTGGATTACAAACCAAAGGCTCATTCTGAACCCAAGTAAAACAAAGCTAGTACTCTTTAGCTCCCACAGAGCCACACCTCCCACTGATTCTTTCTTCATCTCCTCCTTTAACAAGACCACAATCACCCCCACAAATCATACCAAACTCTTAGGGGTTGAAATAGATAATCAACTTAGATTTGACCTACATATTTCTATAACCATAAAAAAAGTACATAATAAACTTGGCCTAGTGTATTGCAATAAAAAAATTCCTCACTGACCACTCCAAAACTACAATAGCAAGGACTCACCTACTATCCACCCTACTTTATGCCTCCCCTGTGCTTACGAGTCTACTTTATTTAAACAAAAATGCATTACGTCGAATACCACTCCATCGACACATATACATCGAACTGTGAAATAACTGAACGCACAAAACCGCGAAACTCAAAATACCAAATTGTCACACTTGGCCAGCCCCACCGCCCGAAACATACTACCCACCCAAACAAAATAAATAAACCACAAACATACACCAACCAAAACCCTACTTCTAACCCTACACTAAACTCCACATACACCACTATCTATGCACTCTCCTTAACCCTTCCCTAACCCTAAGGTCCGTAACTACCGCACACTTACCCGAAGGAGCTATACCCAAACAAAATAAATAAACCACACGCATGCACTAACCAGACCCCTACCTCAAACCCTACAGTAAACATTAAATACATTACCCATATTACATTACCTATCGATGCACTTACCTTAACCCGCACCCTAATCCTAACCCTAATGTCCGTAACTATCGCACACTTACCTTATGGATCTGTAGCTCAGATGGGCCAACCAAAACACTTCCACATTTCGTATTTTGCAGTAATTTTGTGGTTTTGTGCATTCGATTATTTTGCGGTTCGATGTATATGTATAGATGGAGTGGTGTTCGACATAACGCTTTTTCGTTTAAGTAAAGTAGACCTGTGCTTACAAATCTCCACAAATCCGACCTAAACAGACATGATAGTTGTTATAATAAGATAGCCAAATTCGCTACATCCTCTCCAATCAGAGCACATCAGTTTGAATGCCTAAAAAACTCATTTGGCTAGAACTACCACTACTACTTCAACTCAATCAACTATCACTAGCCCACAAAATAATACATAAGTCTGAAAACACCCCAGCCTTACAAAATCTTTTGTAACCCTATACAAATACCAGTCCCTTGAGTTCTAACACACAAAACCTCCTCAAAGTAACCAAATATTACAATGAAGCTGGTAAGTCTGTCTATAGCCACTGTATAGCAAAATCCTGGAACTCCCTTCCTGCCCACATAACTGTCAACAAATCCCCATCCCAGTTCAAGAAACTTGTTAAAACTCACTTTTTGAATAATCGACTGTGCTCCTGTATTCCCCCTGGCTAATGTCTCATTAGAACACTTCACCAACTCTGCTAAGCCAACCAATCATAGTACTGTACCCACTTAGGACTGTTAATCTACTGCTCATCCCATCTCTCCAGGAGTTAGGGAAAACTACCCCAGCAATGTTGAGCTCTCCATAAGCAACTAAAACCAGGAGAAGACATATTGTAAATCATTTTGTTATCCTTCTCAACTAAAACCAGGCAAAGACATATAGTGAATCAATTTATTATCCTTCTCAACTATAGTGAGCATCATCTGCTCTCTCGGAGCCTTATTCTTCGTCTCTCTGCTTTTACTCTGATAGTAAATCTATCACAGGGATCTTAAACTTAGGAATATCTTCTAAAATTTAATATTATATTGTAGAGAATGAATGTATCCTACCTGTTAGTTAATATGTATATCAAAGTCTCTTCTATGGAAATTGTATGTCAAAAGTCTGTCCTTAAAACTATGTTTTTTAAAAAAATTGTTCTCTTGGAGCTTTTCTCCCTAGGCCTCCACTGAAAATGGACTTGTAATCCAATTGGACTTTCCCGGTCAACAAATGTAAAATAAATAAATAAATCATCATCACTGAAACTGCAATGGCTTTATCTGCAGAAATATAGCTTGTCACAAAAGTTTCTCCTGACACTGCCCTCTTAAAGGAGGCCATGTCCCCTAAATTAAGAAATGTGTCAGAGTGTTCCTTCTACCTTCTGGCAATGTCCATATTTCAAAGCAGCATTTTTTGGCATTTCCTCACTCTTGCTGAAAACAACAGAGCAATGCTCTGCCTCCTCCTTTGAGTTGCCAAACAGTTTGGCAGAACTTCTTTGAAGCTATCTAAAAGTCATCTATCACGGCTTTCAAAAAATTCTTCTAAACCAAGCCTTTGGCGACTGCTGCAGCTGCTGCAATCCTTGCATGTTGGTACCTACCTGTCAGATCTTAATACACCCTACTACTGCTTTATGGCAAACCTTTTTCTTTAACTTTATTGCTTCCCTGGTGGGACAAGGGTCCCATGAAAAGCACTGACCACTTTTTGGACACAGGTACTGGCAACCACCTCAACTAATGAGGTTTTGAATAAGGTCCATTTGGACTCAATGTCTCTGATCTCTCCCTTTATGTAGGATAAATTCATATGGAGACAGAAGGACACCTTAACTACAAAGCTGGGTTTCTCAGGTTAGTCTAACTGTTGACTATGACATCTGACCCAACTCACCAACTGGATATGATCAACTGAAAAGTCAGCATCTGTTTTACCAAGGTGGTTAGAATATATGGCCTCAAGTCTTTGAGCATGACTATGAAGCAAGTAATTGATTTTTGACCTAACAAGCTCTGGTATGAAGTACAGTTCAAAGCAGCCATGTGTTCAGATATGGCATTATATATTGGCAGTCCATGATTTTCACTGACATTCAGTAGAATTTCCTCTTGCATTCAGATCAAGGTAAGCAGTGCTTCCCACTCATGCTCCTCCAGGTATCTCCATGGTTCCCATGATAATAGTAAAGTCTCCCAGTAGAACTACACAGTCATTTGTTGGTATCCTGTCAAGGACCACATGTTCTCAGTCAAGGCCAAATACTTTGAGCAATTGGTGCAATCATATGTACAAGCAATCGACAAAGTTTTCCTCTCTGCAGAATGTAGTCATAATGAAGTGAACCTCTAAGTTACTGGATACAGTACAACTGTATGTCACATGGTCAGTGGCTTAAACAGGGACAGACTTAAATATATCACTCATATAAATTTAGAAAGTTGCTAGAATAACAGAAATTGTGTTACCACATATTTTCTGAATGATATGAAGTCTGAAACTCAAATGCATGATACTATTTAAAAACTTCAGTCATCAGTGATTTGACAAAAGTGGATATGAAAAATAATATCTGAACAATGGTAAACAATTGTGTTATTGTTCCTCCTTTCTGTGCTAAGGTGTATACGGTATACTGAGCAGGGCATATGCATCTACAATAACATGACTGAACATGCGCATACTGCCCAGCCTATCTTCACTCCATGCTCTGTCTGTGGTTAATAATAAAACCATTTCAGACTAAGCTCTTAGACTCCTTGGTGCAAGCACTTCATTTGTTCTTTTGAGCTTTTTTTAAGTTGCTTCAGGTTTGAACCTTCTAGTACTTAAGCTCTACCTTTCAGAGGGTTTCTGCTTAAAATTTCATTGTGTCTCACTACTGTTCTTCTGTTGTGATAAACATTTCTGTAGTGTTTTCTGCCTAAAATAGTGTAGTTAGTAGCTATAGTATAGTCCAGTTTCAGATTTGCTGTCTCTAGGCCTGGTTGTTTGTTTGCACTGGCTGTTTGTTCTGAGCACATTTTCCAGGCCATCTTGAATTAGCAGATGCCATTCTTCACTTTAATGAGAGTATTGTGCTGATTGGCCACTGGCTGGCAAAGGTTGGCTGGTCTAGGGCTTGCAGCAAGCACCTCATTGGTTCTTTTGAGCTTTTTTTAAAGTTGTGTCAGGTTTGAACCTTCTAATACTTAAGCCCTACCTTTCAGAGGGTTTCTGCTTATTTGCACTGAGCTGAACGGAGGAGGGGCTGCCCTACCTTTAAGAGGGCTTTTGCTTATTCACACTAAGCTGAACAGAGGAGAGGCACTGACCACAACTCTGATCTGTTGTATATAACAATAAGTATCCCATTTTCTTGCTTATTTTTACTAGTTATTGCTTATTCTTACCATTTATTACACTTTTGTCTGCTGCCTACCTTTTACTGTATTTTATTGCTATAAACTAATCTGCATCGTTGTACTGCAGTTGTCTGGCTTACTGTGCCTGCCAAGGAGACTATCATATAACGGATTTGTTTGCAGTTAAAAGCATTCTGTAGAGTCTCCTTGCTCCTTTTTCTGTTTAAAACTTTCATTAAGTGTCTCACTGTTGTTCTTCTGTTGTGATAAACATTTCTGTAGTGTTTTCTGCCTAAAATATAATGTAGCTAGTAGCTGTAGAATAGTCCAGTTTCAGAATCGCTGTCTCTTGGCCTGGTTGTCTGTTTGCAGTGCCTATTTGTTCTGGGCACATTTTCCAAGCCATCTTCAATTAGCAGAAGCCATTCTGCACTTTAATGAGAATATTGTGTTGATTGCCACTGGTGGTAAAGGTTGGCTGGTCTAGGGCTTGCAGCAAGCACCTCATTGGTTCTTTTGAGCTTTTTTAAAAGTTGTGTCAGGTTTGAACCTTCTAGTACTTAAGCCCTACCTTTCAGTGGGTTTCTGCTTATTCACACTGAGCTGAACAGAGGAGAGGCAATGACCACAACTCTGATCTGTGATGTATAACAATAATTATCCTGTTTTCTTGCTTATTTTGCTAGTTATTGCTTATTCTTACTGTTTAATGTACTTTTTATTGCCTGCTTCCTACGTTTTACTGTATTTTATTGTTATAAACTAATCTGCACCATTGTACTGCAATTGTCTGCCTTACTGGGCCTGTTAAATCACTTTTGTTACTGTCTCACTGTTGTAAAGCTTTTTTTAGCTAAGTTTCACTGCGTGAAAGGTATTAACTGGAAGTTTTTCACCATTTGTTAAGCATCTGTTCGTTGTTCTGATTTTCCTGCCAAGGAGTGTATCATATAACTGATTTGTTTAAGTTAAAAGCATTCTCTAGAGTCTCCTTGCTCCTTTTTCTGTTTAAAACTTTCATTGTGTCTCACTGCTGTTCTTCTGCTTTGGTAAACATTTCTGTAGGGTTTTCTGCCTAAAATAGTGTAGCTAGTACTGTAGCATAGTTTGCCACCCTTCCTTCCTATTGTTGTCTTGTTTTTAAACTTGGTGGTTTTGCAGTTGCCCGTCCCAAGCGTAAATTTGATCTGGGACACTCCTCCCAGTCCAGTCTCATTAGCTCTTTCTACCTAATACAGAGACAATATTTGGGAAGGTCAACCCCCTTAGTTTCTTAACCTTGAATTATCTTCTGTTCCTCAAAAAAAAAACACTTTATTCAGCTGATTTTGCAGTATTTCTGTTTCATCCTCCTACTCTATTACTTCATCTTGCTTTTTCTTCTACTTGTTCTCTAAGGTGTTCAATTTCATCTTTTTCTGCTGCATTTATTACTGCTTGTTTTTAGCCTGCTTAAATTGTAAGTGTTTTTCTAAGCCTCTTAGTTTAGGTTTAAGCACTTGGGCTTTGGGCTTAGCCCTTAGCTCTCCCTGGCCTCTCTCCCTCAGATTCTGACAAATATGGATCGATGATTTCTTACGTTTTTTTCTTGCCAGCCTGATTGATATGGGCATCCCGAGACAATGTAGCAACTGCCTCATGTACATGGACAACCATCTACTACTACCACCTAGGGACACAATTTGTGAGACATGCAATTGCATTAAGAACCTAGAATCTATGCTCTCTCGCTCACAATCCAGTATACCTGGCACTGAGAAAGTTGTCAACATAATCACTTCACCTGAAACACCACCCACAATTACACAACACACACAGACATATGCAGAGGTTCTCAACAAAAACAAACCCAAACAAAGGAGAACTCAGAGGCAAAAATACATGTGAGGTCCACAACCCTCCACACCATATACCACTCATAGTCCACACACCTGTGTCTTGCAACCACTAAGGACTAATCATAAACCCAACATACTAGTCATAGGAGACTCCATTGTGAGACACCCAGATATGCCACGTTTAGTTGTTTGTCAGGTGCCAGAATTCACCATATCACACACACACCCAAGTATCTCAACAACAGGTCCTGTTACAAATGTCATTGTCCATGTTGGCATGAACAACTTGAGCTATGGACTATATGAAGAGAGACATGACTGAACTCACTGAATATGTGTCCCTGGCAGGTATATCCCTAGCCTTAAGCAGAATTCTAACATTACCCAGAATGATGCCACAATACAAACAGAAAATGATTGACTTTAACAATTGGCTTAGTTTCTGCTGTCATTCCAGGGGGATTCAGTACCTGACAGCCTGGGAAGATATGATTGACAGACCACAATGCTTTGCTAGAGATGGACTGCAACTGTCACTTGGGCTTCAGGCTTCTGGCAAAGGCCCTTGCCTCCCACATAGTGCCTTTTTTAGGAAAAGTTATGAGGTCGATACTACCAACATAAAAATTTCAGCAAAATGCAAATTAAGGGTCATGCTGCTAAACGCTAGGTGTCTAAACATAAAACTGCATTCATTGCAAGCATTCTTAACCCTGGAAGATGCTGACATTTGTGCAGTCACAGAAACCTGGTTCAAAGCTGTGGGAAGCACCCCAGTCGTACCTAGTTTCTCATCCTATCATTTATTCAGAACCCAAACTGTGGACAGCAAAGCCAAAAGAGATGGAGTTTCAATATACATTATAGACACACACACCTTCAGGCTGGTCAAACAGTATGATGCACAGGAGACATTCTAGGTGCAGTTAACCATTTTTCAAGACCCCTATTCAAATCATAGCTAGCTACAGGCCCTGAATTTGACTCAAGGTGCCCACTCCACCTATCTGGACTTCTTCAAATCTATCAAGATTAAACCCTTTATCCTGATCCTGGGTGACTTCAACTACCTGACCATAGATTGGAAAAACTACTCATGCCAAAACACAAATGCCCAGATATTCCTCAATTTTATTAATGCAAATGCCTTGGAACAGCTAGTCGATACCCCCACAAGACATGATAATATCTTGGACTTGGTATTAACCATCATGAGTAACCACTGCAGCACCCCTACAGTATCATCCTCCCTGGTAAGATCTGACCATAAAGTGGTCACTTTTAAAGTCACCATATCCCCTGACCACCCTTTAGCTAGGGTCAAACAAAACAACTTCTCCAAAGCTGATTGCAACCTCCTGAGGGATGGTATAAACAGCTTCACATCCCCCTCCCCTATGTAGGAACTGGCACCAATGTCTAAATCTACACCAAAGTACTATACAAGCATTTATACAGATGCATGGAATCAGGAATACCCGACAGGACAAAATCATCCTCTGTAAGGAAGAATAAACCTGTCTGATGGACATCTGCAATAAATAAACTATATAACAAAAGGAAAAAATTGCTGTCCAAGACCAATTAGGAGTAGGTGCCCAGTTGGAAGCAATTTCTCCTTAGCCTAAACAAGCAAATAAGAGCACTAGTGAAATCCTCTAAAGCCAACTTTGAGTCCAAATGGGCCACATCTACTAGAGAAAATCATAAGGCCCCATCGCATATGTCCGCAGTCTCAAAGGAAGCACCTAGATCTGTTCAGAACTGGTGGTCAAGGACACCACATACACAAATGCTCTAGATATACCCAACCTACTAGCTGACAGATTCATTGAAAACTTCACCCCTCTGCCCCCCCCCCCATCAGTTAATCAGGACATCCTCGGTACCTGCCTCCTTCCCTTTATCTCTAGGGAACAGATGATCAATGCCCTCTCAAAGGCAAAAAATACAGCCTGCATGGGACCTGATAACATCCCAGGCTGCAGCCTGCATGAACTCAGGCATGAACGCGCAACACCATTAGGCACCCTATTCAACCAAAGCCTGAGTACCAGCTTTGTCCCAGCTGAGTGGAGGACAGCCACTGTCATCCTTTTACACAAAGGTGGAGCATCCATCAGTCCGGGGAATTATAGACCCATCAGCCTAACTAGCCTGATCTGCAAGGCCATGAAATAGATTTTCATGCACCTCATTAACAGGAACATTGGCAACCTCCAAACACTCAACCACACACAGTTTGGCTTTGATAAGGGGAGGTCCTGTCTGTTAAATGTGACTGACTTCTTTGATACAGTCACCAAAGCCATGGATGAGGTGAAGATAGTACACACCACCTACCTGGACCTGGCCAAAGCCTTTGACACTATTCCCTACTTGGGCATAATAGATAAACTCTCTCAACTAGGCATCAATCCATATGTTACCAGATGGGTAGCAAACTGGCTCACTGATAGAACCCACCTAATCAAAATAGGGGAAGCCAACTCAAGCAGTAGACCCGTAATGAGCACTGTACTCCAGGAATCAGTGTTGGGGCCTCTGTTATTTGGAATATACTTATCTGAGTTGCAGGCCAAAACCAGTGAGCTATGGCTGACCAAGGTTGCAGATGACTGCAAGCTGGGCATGGTCATCAATTCCCCAAGTGATGTGGACATCCTCCAAGAGGGTTTCACTGAAACAAATGACTGGTGCCAGAAACATGGCCTCAAGCTGATTGCCAAAAAATGCATCATCATCCCCTTTGGGGACAGTGATGTCCACACATATTATCACACTAATAACAACATCCTAAGCATGCAATCAGTTGTGAGGGATTTGGGCACCCATGTTAATAGCAACCTGATTTTAACCACCATGTTGCTTCTGTTGTACGGAAAGCTTTCTACATGGTCCCCCACATAAGTAAGGGTATCTCATCCAAGGACAAGGAGGTCATAGCATTCCTGTATTTTTCCCTTATAAGGCCAATTATTGAGTACAATGCCCCCTTCAGCATGTATCCAGCAAAGCACATGCAGCAGCTGGAGAGACCATAGATGTTCCTCACCAGAAGAATCCAGGGCCTCAAATATCTACCCTACACATATAGGCTAAAAGCCCTGTCAGTCTACTCAGTTTCCTACAGACTCCTCAGAGGTGACCTCTGTCTGGCATACAAAGCAATCTCAGACCCCGCCTTGATTGGACTGCTGCATATCGAAAAGTCAAGCTCCATTTGAGTAACCTGCACATGCAACTTCAACCTGGTCTGTGACATCAATAGGACTTGTTGGTTGGACAGATTTGTGTCCCAGAGACTCCCCCATCTGTGCAATAGACTCCCTCTCCATGTCAAGCAGAGTACGTTATTATCCCTCTTTAAGCACAACCTGGATAACTGTATGGGAAACAGAAAATACACTCCTGGGATTCCACCTGTGTCCCTGCTGGACAGGGGCATCGAGTGCTAACTTGTCTAAACATGGGATAAACTCTTGGCTAGGCTTATAAGGGCCTCAGGGTCAATAACCTAGTAACTTCCTATGATCCTATGATCAAAGTATATAATATACTTAACATCTGGTGATAAGATTTTCATTAACTTAGCTGAGAGGAGTCAAATAGCTTAAATCAATTAGGCATATATAGAAAGAAGGTTGCAGTCTTTGGGTGAAGGATATTCTTTCAGGGAGACACATGGAAACATTATTCAGTTTTGTCAGTACAGTGATAAATGAATTACTGTAGAATCTGGTTTACTTGCACACAAAAAACGTAGAATAAATGCTAAAATCTGAATTTCAAAATGATAAAGAGGCATTTAACCCTATTATTTAATGAATTATTACAGCCATCAGTCCAATGAGAGAAAAACACAATACATTTGCTGAACTGAAACAGTCTACTGTGAATTGTGAGCATGGTTTGAGTTTGTATGAGGCACTTAAGAGACTTATTAATGAATAGTGCTGACAGTGAAGGTTGCTAGGAAAAAATACTTTTGGAATCAGCAGGAGTTCTGTTGGGCTACCAGGAAAATCTTTTTTTTATAAAATAAATAAATAAATAAATAATTTGCTGATGTTAGCAATTAAATCTATTTAATCTCATCCACAAGGCCATCATACTACTTGCTTCCTTAAAGTGTTTTTGACAGTACTAAGGTTCTGGCTGGTTTTCTGGGCAGAGTTTTGAAACAGCCCAGCAAGTATGCTATTTCCACCACTGACTTACAGACTTTATGCCTACTGACGCCTCCTTCCACAGTAGTTATATTTCTTAAAGTAGAACTACTATTGTGGCCAGATGGGCTGTGAGATATAGCAGCCAGTGAAAGAATAAATTACCAGTGAGAGTTCTAAAAGCCCCCAGTCCACCTGCTGCTATGATCATGTCCTTAATAACCAGCCATAGTCATGATCCTAGCTGCAAGTGCCAGCTAAAATTAGATTATTTTAAACATATAAATGATGAGTGGGAGTGACATTAATCTCATTTTTAAGTGAATGAATCAAAAACTTGAAAACTTGTTAAATGCCATTTATACAGAGTTTCTGTCATTATAGTCAGACAATGAGATAAATGTGTTTTTTGGGCAGAGCAGAGTTAGTCCTAGTAAGGAGCATAGAATTGCTGTGGTGACATATTTTTGTGTTAAGTCACATTGTTATCCCTGTCTAAATTCTGCCCTATATGTAGGCATGATACAGCATGTTCAGCCATTAGTATGAGAAAATAATTTTAAGTTGACTAAAAATGAAAAATCTTTTGGCTTCTGTAAGCCACACTAATTTACAACATATCATCATAAAAATGGGTTGCACCAGTCTTGAGAGCTGAACACATCATCACAGGTGTTTTACTTACGTTGCGTACAATTTAGGAACAAGGGTGAACAGCATGAAGAACTTTTCAGTGCAGTTTCTAAGAGAATCCATGTTTTTCAGTATAACTGGTACTAATAATGCTACATAATGTTTTGTACACACATTTGTGAAACTACTTTATCAGCATTAGTGCCTCCTCCTGTTAAAGCAAAGTGCTTTATTTCAGAGAATTGGTTCATTTCCAGGGAAGTGCCTGTATCACTACTAAAAAATCTCTAGCCATCATAGATCTATACATAATATCACTTGATAATAGCATTCCTATCCTGGAAGTCATCATCTAATGGACCTTAGCAAATATAAAACCGGAAACCATCTTGCTAGGACATTTTAACATAGACTAACAAATGATCATCTTGGAAAGCCCAACAAATTCAATTCAGCAATATGGCTTTTCTCAATTGATCAAGACTCCATCTAGAATTAACAAGGCCACATCTAAAGAATCCATACTAGACTGGATTTTAACATCCACCCCAAACAATGTTGCCAGAAGTGGTACCCTACTCAGTAGCCTAAGCGACCAGCAACTAAGTTACATAATCAGACACCCCAAACAGCTCCACAAGGTTCATCACTATAACATCAATAACTTCAATAAAGACACTTTTACTTCAGGCCAGCTCCAGATCAGCTGGGCTCCAATTAAAACTCTTCCCCTTGATGAAGTGGTACACACATTTAATACAATATTTCTAAATATCCTGGCAGAACAAGCACAATTAAGAACCAGAAGAGTTAAAAACAAATGAGCCCCTTGGTTAACTGAAAAACAAAGCAGCTCATGCAACTTAGAAATAAGAAATAAAGCCTGGAAGTCACAGCTGCAAACCAAGTCTCATACATCCCTGCAACAATATAGGCAGTTGAGGAACTATAGCAAGCAATGCCTAAAACAGGATAAAAAAATCAAATTATTGCAACACCAAAATATTCATCATCAGACAATCCAAAAATGTCTGGAAGCCAAGAAATACATTGCTCAGTACCAGAAAATCAACCCAACACAGCCAATCCCAAGCCAGTACCTCACTGCTTCACATGCACATTTTATAAATACAGTAGCCTCCCTCCAACAAAACAAAACTACTACAAAACCACCCATCCTAATCCAGTCATTGGAGCCACAACAGAGCTTCACACTCACTCCAGTACCAGCATCTAGAACTAAAAGCTACCTATGCACCCTTAAGACAACAATCACTGCCCCTGACAAAATTCCATCTGAATGCCTCAAACTCACTTTGCATATCCTGTCTCAAGTCTAATAAACCCCTCTAGCAAAGAAAAATATATCCCATCCTCATGGAAAAAAATCCTATATGATACCCCTCCATAAAGCCAGCTCATCAGTCCACCTCATAAACTATAAACCAATTGCCATTCTTTCATCCTTACCCAAAATGTTGGAAATATGTATTCACTCACAACTAACTACATATATTACTTCTGATAACCTCATCTCATCCTCACATCATAGTTTCAGACCCAATCACAGTACAAACACTGGCCTTCTAAGGTTCACAGATGTAATCATAATAGAAATGTAGGTCTCCTTACCTTAGCCCTATTTCTGGATCTATCCAAGGCATTTAACACAGTCAATCATCAAATTCTCCTAACTAAACCCTCTTCCTAAGGACTATCACCCTATTCACTTAACTGGCTTCTTAGTTACCTCATTAATAAGCCCCAAACAGTAAAATGGCAAGATAATTTCTCCTCTTTCCTTCCTATATCCTTGAGAGTCCCGCAAAGCTCCACCCTAAGACTACTACTGTTAACATATTTATCAATGACCTAAACACAGTAGGCAAAGAGGTCACCGATTACTCTAGCCTAATAGGTACTGCTAGGACACTACCCATGTTCCAAATACTCATCCAGAAATCCTTCTCATCCATAGAAGCTTAGCTCAAAAAATAAACTACAGCTGTCCACCCCCAACTCTCTCACTCTCCTCCCAAAAAACTACCTTTAATATACTGTCATCCAACAAAACCAATAGGAAACTGGCATGCCACACCAAACTACGAGGTGTGATTATAGATGATCACCTGAAATTTGATCTTCACCTTCAGCAAGCCATAAAGAAGACATGCCAAAAGCTAGCCTGCCTCTGTAGGGTAAAATACTACCTTACCAACTCTGCTAGACAAAATGCAGCCACTTCTTTTCTGCTCTCCACCCTAATATTTTCTTATCCTAAATAATCTCAACTCCTCTCTGTCAGCCAACCTAGAACAATGTTATAATAAAGAAGCCAAATTTTCAACCAGTCAACAATACAGATCACATAGCCGTCAGTCTCTAAAATGACTAACTAGCTCAAACTAAATAATTCTCTAATGTACTCAGAGTTAAATGCAACGTTCAAACTACTGCACAAACCTGAAAAAATCATATATCTTCACTCCATCATTTAGTCTTACACCCCAAAGAGACCTCTACACTCCACTGACAAATCATTACTGCCCAAAACTAAACCTAACAACAATGCAGGATACTGTCTGTATTCACACAGTATCGCCAATGGGTGGAATACCATCCCACTCCACAGTCTGCAGTGTGAAAGACTTTAAATTCAAATTGAAGCAACACCTGACAGATAAATGGCTCTGCACCTCACTGGTACTAATATAGCTATTTGAAATTGTGCCATAACTCTCTGCTGCACAAAACATAATGCACTATTATCATAACTATAACTACCCTCCTCTGTCATCTCATCTCCTTTATCGTCCTTGTGCCTCCTCCCCTCCTTCCTTTCATAGGGCTGCTCTTAACTATTAATCTTTAAAAAAATGATTCATATGCCATGTAACTGTTATTTGTAATCAAAACGTTTGTAAATGATGTAAGTGATGTCAAGGCTGCCTGAGTAATGGAACCGTTGCTCATGAATGAAACTGACTTTAAATGAAAAAAAAAATAAAACAATGCAAATAATGTCTGTGGTGTCTGTATAATGGAACTGTTCTCTTTGGAGCTCCTCTGAAAAAGGGCATTGCTCAGTTGGACTTTACTGGTACACAGATGCCAATAAATAAATAAATAAAACAAAGCCAGTCCTGACATTTGCATATATTGGTGCTTGGTACACAATAATCTTCTTGCTATGATGTTAAAAGTGTCACTGTGTCAGACCATGGCAAACAGTTTCCTGTCATGGAAATTAGAGTACATAATACTGAGCCATGTGATACCATAAGCCTAGATCTTGGGTTAGAATAGGTGTTGTTTCACTGGACTGACAAGTTTCTGTCTTCCGTATAGCTTTTTGCATCAAAGTAATGAGACTCATGAGTCACCCAGTGCTTTTAATCTTATGAAAAGCAAGTTATGGTTTACACTGTCAGGTGTTTTTGGATAACCCTATCAAAAGAGCTCCAGTTGCATTGCCTTGGTTTATGTTGGACTTTAGATATTCCAAAAATTGTATTGGAATTACATATGGGCAGCTTTTTGGCAAAAATCACATTGTGATATGGTGTGTCTGTTGATTTCTTTAATTAAAGTTAATCATTTATGGATCTATCTGAGGCATTCAAAATAATTGTAGAGTAGGCTGAGAAAAAAGATGGGCAAATATTCATTGATGGTATGCTTGCCATAAATTTTGTGTAGAGAGTTCATTATTATTTCTTCCAGACATAGGTAACCTCTTCTCTCTGCCTGATTGATCAGGACAGAAAACGTAATGGCAATGGCAGCTGTGGCAATTTTAGCGGGAACTTATCTGCATCATTTGGACCATTACTTAGGTTTACTTTTTCTAAATGTTTCAACACTGCTGAGGTTAAAAGTACTTGCAATATAAAGAATTCTCTATTAGAATTAATCTCATTGGTCTCACTAGTAACTGTGTCAGTTTTGATGAGTGTTCTTTTGAAAGGAAATCCTGTCCCAGGTGGAATGAAGTAGAGAAAGTGGTGTTGAACATGACTGTATTCCTAATTAAGCTGATTAATTCCTATTCAGAATGCATCAGGGTTAGATTTGCATGCATTTTGATGTGAGATGAAGTGTTTTCTTATTTCCATGAGTTCATTTTTATGTTCATGCCCCCTTGAACTTTTTCAATGACCATTTGTGGTTCAAATAAGGGGTTAGGAAGTTGGCATCATGGTTAAGGTGTTTACATTACAGGCACAAGGTAAAGGGTTTGATTCTCACTCTGGGAAATATGACTAAGCTTAAAAGCTTAAAAAGGCCCCCTGGAGTCGTTAACCCACCAATCACGTAAGAACAATTTAAATTTTGTGGTAAGGCATGATTTCTTAAGCCTAGTTCTATGAACCATTATTTTCATAGTAATTCTGAATAATTATATATATATATATATATATATATATATATATATATATAAGAGAGAGAGAGAGATCCATGAGGTATCAGTGGATTTGGACCAATGTATAAAACATGTAAGAGTTTGAGAAAAGTGATAGATGTATTCCATTGCCATGCCATTAAACAACTGTTGGATGAAAGCAGGACTGAGCTGAATGCCATTGAGATGAATTGTCTCATGTTCCTCTTATAGAGGAGCTTTTGGGCTCTTGTTTGTTTTGTTTCTAGACTACGAACCAGACACAGACAAATGGTAACTGATAGCGACAGCCTTAGTTCTAGCCTACTTAAAAGTACAAAGGCCATAGGATAAAACTGGATATTGAATGCTTAATTATTAGAGATCATGTCACATGTGGGGGTGAACTGATCACTGATCAGTTGCATGATACCAAAAAAGTTGAATGGCTAGATGAAACTTAATGCCATGTGCTGTTCTCTAGTAACTGTTAAGGTCAACCATAATGATTATTTGATTCTGGACATTCTGTAAAAATCTGTACAGTTGAGAAGTATGCATATCACCAATATTTTGGTAAATTTGGGGTGAGCTTAATTAGGCTAAAATGGCTCTAGGTCCAATAGTCTAGTAAGCACCTATGAACCTTTCAAAACTATAAAGACTTTTGTGCTGAAACGGCATTTCTCAGCTTATGTTTCAGAAAAAAAAAATGCATAGCAAAGTACTTTCTTTATTAACATGAAATGCTCTCTGGTGGGTACTTTTATTTGCTTACAAAGTTAAAACTTAATAGTAGTACCTCAGTTTTAACAATGAAGCTTGTATGAGGTTACTTTTATTAGAACAACATCCAAAAAACAAAACTTTCAAAGGCTGCAGCACCTTTTGCATAGAACCCAAGCAAGGCCTTAAATTAAAAAGAGAAGGCCATTCAATTTGTAAGTCAGACTTTAATAAGTTACTTCTGAGTGAATGCTGCAGGATGTCCCTATTACTAAAAATAATCATGTGCTGCTCTATTTTGGATGTCAGGGAGGAGTTGCTACTTGCTTTCCTGAATACAATTCTTTCGCCTAAAGAGAGTAATTCAGATAGCGGTTTCATCTGTATTTGCTAATTGGGATGATCTGACTAAGTAAAAATTCCCATTTTTATTGAAGCTCTGAGAAGAAAGCCTCTAGTTAGATGGGTTATAGTTCTGAACTGCAATCAGTATAATATAAAATATTTGTACAGGTAGAAGCAGGTTTTTACATAGCTAAGTTCCACACACAACCAATCATTTTAAATCACATATAATCAAAAAACAATTAACTTAAAATTGCATAGCTTTAACCCTTTTGTAGCTTTAACCCTTTCCTAGATTACCAATGTTCTGTCTCTTAGGAAACACTTGATGTCTATGTTCTCGTTTAATCCTGGGGGGTTATAAGCATTTTTCAAAGTGGTACCGATGGTCATCATAATTTTCTTGATAGCTTAAATTCTAGCATTGATTTTTTTTAACATTTTTGCAAGAGATATGAGACAAATTGTTTGTTTCCTGGATGTTAAACTTGATTGGGATTCTTCCTCGAACATTTTTAAAAGCCGTTTTCATCAGAAAAATACCTTTATCAATGGATACCTCCATCAGAGAAGTAATCATCCCAATTTCATTAAGAAAAATATCCCTACAAGGCAGTACATCAGGATCTCTAGGATGACTAATAGGGATTAACTGTTATTTAAAATGATTGGTTTATATATTTTTAAATTTGTATAAAAGCATTCATTGTTTGAATGTATTTTTTTGTCTGATGAAGTTGAACTGATGAAAGTGACTATTAAATGTGAATACGCTAAAGAAACGAATTTTATTCCTGCTGGTTCTTGGAGTGAATTTCATTGTGTTTAGTGTTTTAGAGTTTTCTTTGGTTACATTGTTTTCCTTGGGGAAATTCTTCAGTTTTTCTTTCTTTTTCTGGTTTGATTTTTCTGAAGTTTCTGATGGCTTGCGCACCTGAGGATGAGCTATTAAACCTAACTCTACATTCAGTGCCTGAAAGCCAGGACAAGACACTGCAAGAGTTAGTTACTTTGTTTGCTGAGATGCAGAAATCGCTTACGTCATTATTTCTTGGTTCTGTATTGAATCCATTGGTTCTACAGTTCCCTTCATATATCTGAGATTCATGGGATTTTTTAGACAGTATTAAGATATTTTCTACAGAATATAAGTATTCTTCAGATAACAACTATATGTTTATTGTCGATGTTTTGTCTCTTTTCACTGCTATACTTTGACAAGAAGGGGTAGAATTTGTTAGGTCATGTTTAAATAAACATACAGATGTTGATAACAACCTGGTGAATTTCTATTGCTCTTTGCTAGAAATGTTATTAGAAAGCAATTTTTTTTCTATTTCATAATAAAAATAAAATTACAGGCAAAAGAAAGGAGTAGCTATGGGGTTCACTGTAGCCCCCACTTTTGCCATTTTAGTCATAGGATGGTGAGAGTTGGAAAGTTTACCCACTATTGACAAGTTTTCTTGTATGGTATTTTACAACAGATTTGTAAATGATTTATTTTTCATTTTTCAAGTATTACTGATAAGCATCATATTTTTCTTCATAGCTTAAATCCTAGTATTGATTTTTAACATTTGTTACAGGGCATGTGGGACAAATTGTTTGTTTCCTTGATGTTAAACTTGATTGTAATTCTTCCTCTGATATTTTTAATACCTATATTCATTGGAAAAATACCTTTTCCAATAAATATCTCCATCAGTGACGTAATCATCCTAATTTCATTAAGAAAAATATCCCTAGAGGGCAGTACATCAGGGCCTCTAGGATGACTAGTAGAGACTTTGATTTTAATACAGGAATTGAAGTTATCACTTTCTTGTTTTTAGATAGTGGGTACTGGTTGGAATTGTTATTAAAGATGGCTAATGAAGTTAGATCTAAAAGGGAAATACAGTCTGGACCAATACTTTTCTGGGGATTCCATAAAAAAAAAAAACAGAGGGGAATCAAGCAGCCAACCTATTGACAAGGGTTTGGTTCCTAGAAGCTGCCTTGACATGTCGGTTGATAACCATACCATTAGGGAAATTATTAATATTAATTGGGTTGATAACCATACTGTTAGGAAAATGATTAATAATAATTGTAAAATCATTTCAAGGAATAATGATATAGTTATTATTGTGGGGAAAGTCCCTCTATTTGTTTATAAAAATAATTGTAGCATCAAACAGTTATTGGAAAATGGGAATTCAAAAATTTTTCCACCTATTACAAACAAAACTTTAGGTACTTTTAAATGTAATGATTGTAGTTCTGGTAGGTTCATTCACGAAGGGCCTTACATTACTTTGAAACATATACCATATACCATTAATATCCCTGGTAGATTAAATCTTTTACTTGTTGGTGTAAATGCATTGTTTACATTGCTAGTTTCTGTGTAGGGATGACTACTAGAAGCTTATGAAAAAAGGATAACAGAGCACATTTACGCTACTAAAACAAACGGTAATAATAGCACCTTGTTTAGACATTCCATTAAATGGGAAGTTTATAAAAAATTCTTATTTGCAATATTGGAGTTAGTCCAGCAAGACAGGAGAAGACGTAATTATAAAAATCAAGTAGAAAAAAAAAGAAATAGAGTGGCAGGTTAGGCTTTCAGCTGATCCCCCCCCCCCCCCAGGATTAAATGAAGCCATAAACATCAAGCGTTTCCAAGAGATATAAAATTTGTCATCTAGGAAAGGGTTAAAGCTAAGTCATTTTAAGTTAGTTTTTTTTTTTTATTAATTGTGATTTAAAATGATTGGTTTATATATTTTTTAAATTTGTATAAAAGCATTCGTTGTTTGTATGTATTTAATTTCTCCATATGATTTACAGTCAAGGATTGTTGGAAAGCTAGGGATGTTTGTGTATGGATGCTTAAGTACAAAAAATATGTGACATGAGAGTTAATAGGTTAGCTCTACAGTTTTTTGAAGGTAAGTAACTTGTGATGTATACGTAAGTAACTTGTGATGTATACTTATATCACTAATTCTAAGAAAGGAAGTGATTTAGTTTGGACTTGGAAGGCCAGTCAAAGATCAAATTTAAAGACTACACTTACTTGACAAAAATGCCAGAGAGCAGGCTGGGGGATGGTATATTTATTACAATGCAGGAATACATTGCAAGAATAAAGCGTAAGTTAATGTTAAAATTTGTTTTAATGTGCATGCTGTATGCACCACAAATACAGTCAAGCTATTATGGTATCACAGCATGATGCCATCATTCTGTGATCAGCTGTAACCAGCAGTAGCCACGTACGAGTTGTCCAAAAATAAAAACAAAAATTTAAAGCAAATTCAGAAAATATATGCTCCATAAAAAGTAATATTTAATGAATAAAATCATCACATAATTCTAAAAACATTCAAAAACTAATAGGCACAAGACAAGTGTACACTGCAAAGTCTAACAAGGTTTGATAGCTGAGTAAAACAAGCTTACAGCAATCAGTAGTCCGGTGCACACTCCAGTAACTGCCAAGCAATAAAAATCAGATTGTCTGAAGAAGTTAGGAGAAGTGTTTCCTAACGAAAAGCGCATTACACTTTGTGACCTGGATTCTGTGCAGCCAGATCGTTTTTAACTTTTTATTGCTTGGCAGTTACCGGAGTGCTGATTGCTGAAAGCTTGTTTTACTCGGCTATCAAACCTTGTTGGACTTTGCAGTGTGCGCTCGTCTTGTCTTGTGCCTATCATCACATAGTTCATTCATTATTCTTGTTGTAAGACTGGGCTTTGTGATCTTACTGTCATTTTCATTACTGGTTTTACTGTGTTGCGTGGACAGCACAGCATGATTAATTCTTTTCCAACTGAAAATCCAGCATCTAAAAGCATAAATATTTCGAAATGCACTTCAGAAATGGGCTTGTTTGTAAATGGAATATATATCCCTTTCAAAAAAAAAACACAAAAAAAAAAAGCATAGTAACAAATATCACATTCTTAAGTATGAGAACATGACAGAAGGTGAGACCGGAAGGGTACAGCCCTCAGATCCACATCATCAGTTAATGCCCTTCACTGGTGCATGTCTGGAAGGGTAGAAACATGGCATCAGTAACTGGACTGTATTCAAAATTTTATTTTTACATAAGATCACTATGGTATGTAAAAACATTATTTTATTTAACATTTGTTGACCGGGAAAGTCCGACTAGGTTCCACAGATCCTGTTTTCAGCAGAGGCCCGGGGAGAAATGCTCCAGAAGCATGTCTTTAGAATGTGGGAGGAAACCAGAGTACCCAGAGAAAACCCATGCGAACGCAGGGAGAACATGCAAACTCCACACAGAAGGCACCCCAGCCGAGAATCGAACCGGAGAACCTCTTGTTGTGAGGCGACAGCATTAACCGCTGCACCACTGCCCATAAATACTATTCAGCAATGATCAGGGCATACCTCTCAAATGTCCAGAATTCTGCATAATGTCCAGATTTTTGCCATTTATTTTTGGTCTATTCCTTGTACAATTTGTGGTTTTCCGGCAAATCATTGAGGATTGAAGTCACTAAATAATGACAGATGGTTGAGTTTCAGACTTTATAACCTTCAGAAAATATATATAATGATGCACAATCTGTGATTCTAACAACTTTCTAAGTTTATAAGAGCAATATTTAAAATACAACCCTATTTTTGGGCCTTTGTCCCACATTATTTATGGCTTTGTCCAGATTTCTTGTGCTGAGAGGTTGGGAAGGGCCATAAGACAGAAATGGAATGCAGATGTGGTATTCTGTTTCAATACTTTGAACATGATAGTTAAAGCTATATTCTTTCAGGAAAAGGAACACAAAATCTTCATAATCTGCAAGCATAGTTTTCATAATCTGTAAGCAAAGTTTTCAGTTTGTCTTGACAGCTTTTTTTTTCAATTTTTTTTAAATATTTGGCTACTAAGTATGTGGACTGCTTGACTGGCCTATTTTAGCCAGGACTCATGATCCCTTTGCAGCATAAAACAGGACATCAAAGTATTATTGTAAATGAACAGTAAAAGGCAAAAAAATCAGTAGATATAAATAAACAAAATTAATAACACAGAAACAGTTAATATCAGTGTGATAAATATAAATGACATATACAGTACATATTATGGAATAAATAATATAGACGCTAATGTAAAATAAGACATGTTAAAGAAAGTAAAGTGCAGCCATTCAATAGATATATATATATATATATATATATATATATATATATGTTGCATGTATTTTAAAGCATTACCCATTATCTCTGAAACACTTGCCTTCATTCTTTTTATACAGCGATGCTTTTAATTGTGTTTTACAATTTTAAAGGGTGTGCTCATTTCAGATTTTAGCTGGTACTTGGTTCCAGCAGGCTGGGCTTCTTTTAACAAATTCTCTCTCAACAAATGCAGAACCAAAAATAGGGTCTGTAGAAGGAAAGTGCATAATTTTCTCTGAGGGAGTAGCACTGCTTTCTAAAGGATAATTCTGTCAGTAAAGGAAAGAACCATCTTTTCTTTATTATTTCAGAGATAAATGTAGTCAAGAGAGGAGGATCCCCTGGCAGTAGCTGGAAATCATTAGTCTTTTGCAGAAACAGACCGTGATAGGTATATGAATTAAAAGAAAAGCTTAACCTACCCATTTTGCTGAAGCTTTGTATTAGAGTAGAATGAAGGCCCAGTAAGATAAAGCTGTATTCCAGTTTCAGTATGAGTGCATTTTTTGCAATGTAGAGTATGAGTTAAGGTGAGAGAAGATGGGAGAGCTGTAATAAAGTCTCGGCTGGTACAGGGTGTATTCTCTCACTGCTCCTGTATGAATTTTAAATTGTTGAATGTGGTGCATGATAAAACTTGTTTCATGTGGGTGGTATTATTTAAGTGGTCCTTGATGAGCAGTGAGACTGAATAGCATTACAATAGATTTAAAGCTTATGGTGAATTTGTTTTTGATAATCCATTACATAACTTAGTGAAATCCGCTTGCAGTTTTTCTTGAAGTTTGTTCTGTGACTTATCTGAATGCAATAAGAGTTAATGTAATGCTCAGAGATGGAAGGTCAATCTTAAGGCCATTCACAAATATCAGGAATAGCAAGGATGGTAAAACAGAGCACTGATACATCACAAGAAAGGTTTCCAAAAGCTTAAAACAAGGAGCCTTCACATACTTGATAAGTTTTATTTGTTAGGTGATTATTTATCAATGAAACTGCCCATGAGCCAAGGTTATTTTTTCCAGTTTAGTAAAAAGTTTGAGTGGTCAACCATATCAAAGGCTTTTGTTATGTCCATAAATATCTCTCACAGTGAAGTGCCTATCATTCATGCTGTGATGTTTAATGTCTCTAACAGAACATAAGGCTGTGACTGCACTGGACAGTGTAGTGATGCAGCAGTTTGCATTGTCACCTCACAGCAAGAGGTTCTCTGATTCGATTCTCAGCTGTTATGCCTTCTGTGCTGAGTCTGCATGTCCTCCCTGAATTCATGTGGGTTTCGTCCGGATGCTCCAGTTTCCTCCCATGTTACAAAAACATGCATCTGAAGCATTTCTCCCCAAGCCTCCTCTGAAAATTGACTTGTTCCAACTCGGACTTTCCTGGTCAACAAATGTTAAATAAATAAATAAACAAATAAATAAATAAAAGCCCATATGAAAGCCAATGTCATACATCAGAGAGGTAGCTGCAGCTCTTTATGTACTTCAATATTTGACTGTAGAGTGAGTTTTGAATATTTAAGTGCTAGGGAACAGATTTGCTAAGGGTCTAAAATCATATAGGGATGAAGTTGAGGAGATGGCGGAAGCTTTCAGTTTTTGCAGGAAAAAGTAAAGTTTTATTCTGTTTTGCTTTATACTTTTATGTTGTCACTTGTGTAAATTAGTGAGAGGGTAGGAAAGTCCTACTGTGTTAAATGGAATGTTTGTTTTTCCCATACTGTTAGTACCATGAGAAACTGTTGAGATATTCTTCAAAGTGATTGAGCCATCTAGCTTCCTCTAATTTTATTTTTCTCTGCAAAGCCTGCCCAAGAGTTATATAGCTTTCCTGTAGTTTGGGTTACCTTATTGGTTCTTGTGGATATTCTGTCTGTTGTACTAATAGCACTGTCAGTTATAATACAATACTTTCTCACCAACCCAGTCTCAAAAGTATTGTATCCTATGGTTATTCACTATTCAATACATGGTGGTTCTGTTTTGCATTTATGGGGTTAATGATAGGTTTTGATTTTGATTTGGTATATCAATAGTCTTCTTTGTCAAGCTAAAAGGGCTACATGTTTTTCTTTTTTTTTTTAAGATTTAGACCATTTTTTTCTCCAATTACAAGAAAAGCATTTGAACTCAGATAAGCATTTGTTGCTCTAGAGTCATCTTTATACTTCTGGTATATGTTCCTCTTGTGCTTAGAGTAGAAGAAGGGGTGTATATACCCTCATATGCAGGGTACTTCCTTTCAGTTGCTAGAATGATGCATTGATGGAGACGTGAGGTATGTTATGCTGAAAGGTCCCCTAGATGAGTGTTTAGCCACCATTAATAATATTTATGCCCCCAGGGTAGCAGTCTCACTGAAATGTCATACTTCATTAGGGAGGGTGATTGGAATCGTACATCTGCCCTGGACAAAGTGAACTTGGGGCCAAGGGCACAGACAATTTTCTCAACCACACATCCCATAATCAAAGCTCATGGTATGTTTGAGATGATAAATGCCCATAGATGGTAAAACTACTGACAAACATTTACACTTATTAATTCCCACATTTTCACTCTTTCTCAAGAATGAATAAACTACTAGTTACAAAGGAGAAAAATGGCCACCCATTGGTTGGTATGGAGGTATATCCTATCTATATATCTGATCATGCTCCTTTGTGCTTTAGTTTCAGGGTAGGTGATTAGCAGCCAAGGGTCATCTAGAGAGTAAACCTTTACTTTCGCAAGGGAGATGAATTTATGAGTCATCTTTCTAGAAGTGTTTACCTTTGGGAGGGCTCAGATGGAGCCTCAGCAGGAAAGGGTGGGATAACTTTAAGTTAACTCTCACTATATTTCTGCAGACGCATCATGCATTAGTCCAGGTTGCAGCCCATTCTAAACTTAGAGACCTTCAGACCTAGTTATTGTACATTCAGCATCCTACTTGGAGCCGAGAAAATTATATACCAAATTAAGGCCAACATCAAGTCCCTTCTTTGGTATTAAGTTGAACAAGCTAATTAAAAATCTTAGAAACTATGCCCACCAATCAGAAACTGCTGGCCTTGAAACTTAGGTACTAGTACATGTAGCAGGTGGTAATTTTCATTTAGGATCCAATTACTTTTAGTAAAGACATAAACCAATTTGAGATTCTGCAGGTCTTTGCTTCCTTTGTCAGAGAGGTCTATGCTAAAGAACCTCAGGGTACCCCGATACAGTTTTGATTATGGACTACTTTGGATACTTGCAGCTTCCCCAAATCTCTCAGGAACATGCCCTATGGTTGGCAAAGCAGATTGGTGAAATATTGGTGAGATGTTAAAGAAGTTAGCCTTAGGGAAAAAAATTCCAGCTCTGATGAAATCTCTTTGGAAATTTACAAATAGAAAAGCAATACATTTATTTGCAACTTCAAGATATAAGCTTCCAGGTCAAGCCCATACTTCAAGGAAGGATTTTACTATAATTGTGATACCTAATCATGGTAGCAATCCCTTCCTGGTTAGTTCACACTCACCTAAATCCAATTTAAACCATGATTTTAAGTTATTTTTTGCTATTCTAGCAAGCAAGTTGTCCAGAAGCCTCCCATTTCTGATCCACTCATAATCAAACAAGCTTTATTCCAGGTAGAACCACTAACCACTGCAGACAACCTGTTGAAAACTCCCCTGCTTACTGAGTTTGCCAATTTCAATCAAAAGCCTACATGTAACAAGCCTTAACACTGAGAAGGCTTTTGTTAGGATGGATTGAAGTTTCTTTTTCTGCCCTGATCACATTTGGATTCCACAGATGATTTGTTCAAATGCTAGTGGTATATATGATCATTCAACAGCTAAGATAAAACTGGAGAGCAGGTTGTCCAATGCTATAACACTGTAGAGGCACAAAACAGGGTTTCCCCTTTCTCTCCTAGCCTTTCTCCTTTCGGTTTTCCAGCTTTATTTGAAGCATCTTTTCCTTAGATAGCACAAATTTGAAAATGACTTGTTGGTATACATCACCAATACTGACAAGGACCTTCCCATTCTCTTTCAAGAGCTTAGTCACTTTGGTAGTTTGTTCAAGAGCTTAGTCACTTTGGTAGTCTGCCTGGATAAAGGGTGAACAAAAATAAAACACAAGTGATTTAAATAAATTGCCATTTTTCAAGCTCTGTAGTCTGAGTTCCCTTTTCTCCATAACTTGGGTGAGCTCACATATCTTATGCTTTCAATTTGTAACATCTTAGCTGCCACAGTTGAAGCACTCTGTTTGCAAACTTATCAAAAAAAAAATAAATCTTACACCTGTAGATGGAAAACCTTGTGTCTGGACCTAATGCAACATGTCATCTCCTAATTCAAGATGCATTCCAGGCATTACAAGGACCTCCACCTCTTATTACAGGGGCAAACTCAGAAATCCCAGCTTCAGTGGCAACTCCTTACCTTGCCATTTATGCAAGTGGGGGGTCTGGGTTTGTCAGACTTAGAGTTATATGCAAGACCAACTATCATGAGGATGGTATGAGGTATTTTAGTTTCCAGCTATCATTCATGTGAGAAGAGCTGTTTTGTTCAAAGATTTAATGGAAATTATTTTTTTCTGTGATGGCCTACTGCTGGGAGAAGATATCCATGTGAAACATCTATCTAAAACTCTTTCCCCCTGATCCTTGCAGTCTATGATCTGCTAGAAGAATTGGGGGCTAATGACTGAATAAAGGATATTGTTCTAATATAGATTAAATGTTAACTTAAATATCTAGTTCATAGGTTCATAGGTAGATACTAGGCTATCTGCCCTAGGGCATTTATAAGCCTAGCCAGAGTGTATTTGGCTTCCGCCTCCCTATTAGATTAGCCTACTGTGCCTCTGTAAAGTAGGTCACAGAAGGTACCCTTTTAAGATTAGTTTACTGTACCTATGTCTAGCAGGGACACAGGAGAGATCCCAGGGGTGAATTTGCGATTTCCCAACCACGCATCCAAATTTCGCTTGAAGAGGGTCAGTGAGGGGCTATGTCTAACATGAATTGGGATTCTATTCCAGAGTGAGGGGAGCCTCTGGGAAATGAATCTGTCCCTCCAGCATTTCCTATTTATTTGTGTGCTGAGGTTTAGGTCCCTGGAGCGTGTAGCTCTAAGGGACTTGGATTTTTTGAGGTGGAGCATGTCCATTATTTCTGGGTTTGACATGGCTTTGTACGTCAGGCATAGATCGCCTCTGAGTAGGCAGTAAGCAACTGAGTAGAGCTGGAGTTTCTTTAGTCGCGCTGCATAGGACATCTGTTTGTAGCCCATGATCCTCTTGGTGAGGTACTTTTAGGGTCTCTCCAGTTGCTTCAGGTGTCAGGTAAGGTACATCCCAAAAGGGGCATTGTATTCAATTATGGGCCTGATGAGTGACGAGTAGAGGGGCACATTGACCTCTCTTGATCTAGATGTGAACCCTTTCGTGATAAGGTGGGTTATATAGAAGGTCTTTCTAACCACTTTGGCAATGTGATTATCAAAGGAGAGATTACTATCTACGTTGGTCCCCAAATCTCTAATTACTTCTTCCATATTTAATGGATTACCACCTATGTGGTAATTTGTGGGCACCTTGTTTTTCCTCAAAGGGGATGACTATGCACTTTTTAGCATTTAGCTTGAGGCCGTGGCTCTGGCACCAAGCAATCGTCTCTGTGAGACCCTTTTGGAGGATGCTTGTGTCAGCTGGAGATTCGATTATGGCCCCCAGTTTGCAGTCATCTGCGAACTTTGTCAGCCATAATCCCCCCATGTTAGCCTGAACCTCAGAGAAGTATATACCGAACAAGAGAGGTCCCAGAACTGAGCCCTGTGGGACGCCACTTGTAACTGGTTTGGATTCAGACATGGCACCTGTGATTCTGACCATGTGGGTTCTATCTCTGAGCCAGTTTGCAACCCATCTTGTGATATATGGGTTGATATTTAAGCTGGTAAGCTTATTTATGATGCCCGAGTGGGGGTATTGTGTCGAAGACTTTTGCGAGGTCCAGGTAGGCTGTGTGGACTACCTTGCCCTCATCTATGGCTTTGGTAACTGTTTCAAATAAATCAACTAGGTTTAAGAGGCAAGATCTGCCCTTAACAAAGCCAAATTGGGTAGGGTCCAGTGTCTGGAGGCTCCCAATGTCTTTGTTTATGAGTTCCATGATAATACGCTCCATAGCTTTACAGACCAGACTAGTCAGGCTTATGGGGCGATAGTTTCTGGGGTCCGTTGTGGCACTACCTTTGTGGAGTGGGACCACTGTAGCTGTACGCCATTCTTTGGGTACATATTCTGTAGTAAGGCTAAGTTTGAACAGTGAATTAATGTGAGGGTTCAGTTTTTCTTGGAGCTCGTGTAAGACACAGCCTGGGACACCGTCCAGTCCCATAGATGCTGTGTTTTTTGCTTTGGAGAGGGCAGCATTCACCTGTGCATCTGTGCTGTCAGAGAAGTTACATTCAGTTGGGATAGGTGTTTGCTCCTTTGGGGGGAAGGGGGGGAGAAGTTTGCGCTGAATCTGTCTGCCAGGATGTTGGCTATGTCTGTAGGTTCGGTATATTTTGTACCATTATGCAACAATTCAGAGCATATCTGGGAGTTTCCACCCATGTTCCTGACATAACTAAAGAAGGCCTTCTGATTATCTTTAGTGTCTAGGGCAATTTTTCTTTCGAAACTGGCCTTTGACAATTTTATGAGGGATCGAAGTTTCTTGTAATACTGATTAGAGATGCCTTCCCTTTTTGGGATTTTGCTCTGTCATGTAGTAGCTTCCTCCTTCTGTTGCATAGCTTATTTATAGCCGGGGTCCACCAGACCAGTCTCCTGTTTTTGGAGGAGTGAATCTTGGTTTTATTTGGGATAGCACAATCCATGCATTCCTGCTGGTGCTCATAGAATGCATTTGTAAAGGATTCTGCGGATTGGGCTGTATTATCCTCTGGCCCAGGGACTTTGAAGGATTCCACCTCAGTCTTGAGAAGTGCAAAGTTGGCTTTTGAGAAATTCTTTACAGTGATTTCCTTGGCTGGGGGTGGGGATGGGATATGGATGTCCAGGGAAATTTGTTTATGGTCTGATCTTACCAATGAGGGGTTTACCTCTGGTGTGGAACATAGAGTCCCCATGTTGGTGATGACCAGGTCCAATCTGTTGTTCCCTCTTATGGGAGTGGTGACCAGTTGTTCCATTGCGTTAGAGTTTATAAATTCAAGGAACCGTTGGGCGAGGGTGTTTGGGCTTTGCATTTTTGAAAGCAGCTGTTAATACAGGAATAAATGATTTCATGGTGGTTGTTCAAAGAGAGGTTTCACATGAGGGAATATGTGCAAAAACTTTATCACAGGTTAGTAATTAAATTGAAGGGAAAAAAATCTCATGGTATACCCTAGGACCTCATAGCCCATTTGGTTCAGTTGGTCTGTATATAGTGGTGTCAGCAACTGCATAAAGAGGGGCATTATTAGTCTAGTCTACAAGTTCTTACTATTATCAGCAAAGGCAAATATAAAGTAGGGGATAAGAAAGGGGATAGCATAGTACAAAGTGACAGACAGACAAGCACAGAATGCCACAGACAAACAGGGGTAGATGTGCACACAATAGGATGGGAAGACACTGGCGGCAAATAGACAGGCAGACAGTAGACAAATGGTGATGGGAAGAGTTGACTGATGCATAGGGTATGGGGTATCACACAAGAGGAAGAGAGTACAAAAGGCTGGGCATAGGGTGGCGTACAAGTGACTGCCACATCGTCCCTTCCCCAGCCCAGAGGGGCACTACAGGGATCCATCATAATACTATGGATCAGGGTGGCCTCTTGCCACTCTGTCCCCTTGGGGGTGAATCTGCTATTCACTCCAGCAAACTGTCCACATGGGCCATGTGTCTGTCCATTGCTCACTCCACTGTAGCCACCATTTCCATTACAGCCAAAACACCTGAGATGATGCAGATGGGCTATCTGCCCATGAGAAGCCAGAACTCTTAGTATAATATGGATAGCTCTATTTTTTTACAACCTTTCTTTGCAGCCAGATGGCCTTCAGCTTGATAAATTATGTTCCCTCATTAACATAAACAATTTCAGTTCTGTTCTGTATGCCACATCTGTTTTTCACAGAACACATTGATGTTTCTTCTTAGGCAGAGTTTAGTAGGCTAACTTCTGTCTAAATAAACTATACAAGTCATGTGTATATTATTACAAGTAAGGCATAAAAGTGTGGCTGCTATCCAATACCACTGCTGTATATAATTTGCAATGTCACTGTTGTATTTAATTTATTATTGTCTAGGTTACTACTTTCAGTTGCATCTAAAGCTTGTATTTCATTACTTAGTTGTTTAGTAGGATATCGTTTATCTATATACAGTCAAACTATACAAACTATGTGTATATTAGCATATGTATGGGACAGAAGCTTGTATGTGATTTTTTATTTCCTAGGAATTTACTTTGCATTGTATTATCTACGAGTGAACTCTCATTACTCAGTTGTTAAAATCACATACTCTTTCCAAGAGAATGTGCTATCTGACTTTCAATGAGTCATTAGTCATAGATATTTGTAATTTATCTTTAGTGTTATGCATTCATATTGTTTTGATTATACAGTTTCAGACAGTTGTCCTGCTTAGCTGGTGTTGTTATTGCCTTTACCCATGTAGCCCCGATTATAGCTGAAAGGGTCCCTGGACCAGTATACTTACCTGGTTAGCAAACAATAAATAAGTAAATAAAAGACCTCTGGCAAGGTACTCTCAGCCTTATCATTATCATGAACCTCGGCAAGGCAGGATGCAAAGGAGGTGCCTGTCAGGCAAATCTATCATCCAGACCTGCAATAAGAAGATTAGAAAGGAAGGTACTCATACGTGAATGCATCCTGATAATGAATTTAAAGGTATGTCAGCCCTTGTGTGGGCAATTAGCCATAGATTCCTACAAGCCTGTCCTGCTTCACACACTGTTTACATTACATCCTTCTTATGATAAAAGGAAAGGAAATAGCTGGGAACTGGCAAAGCTGTAAGATGAGATGTTAGAACAATATATCCTCAGAAGGTGAAAGGAAATATCTAGGAACTGGGAAAATTGTAAGATGAGATGTTAGAGCAATATACTCAGTGTAATAAGTATTTTTCATTAGCTGTATAGACGGCAGAAAGCATGTGTGTGGCCTTTAAGACATGTAAAATAAAGGTAGCAGGGGAGTAAATGGGGACACACCAGGTAGTGTGCACTAACAGCAACATAGAGTAGTGTGATCCCATCCCAGAAAAGGACCCTGCAAAAACCACCAACAGTGTATAGACATATCACATTCAGTTCCACTACCACCTCCTCCTGACAGGGAAGATCTACATAGTAGCAGTCCTAATTCATCAGATAAACTTGCCAATAGCAGCAAGAGTCTTAATGCTACAATAGGATAAAAAAGAAAACATCAAACTATAAACTCAAGGAAGAAATAATAGTATACCATTACATTACTGCCCCACCTCCATTTCCCTCGTTAGGGTTCTTGTACCACAGATCATTAAACAGGTGCTTGCCCTGCTCTGCCTACCTGGTAATGCCCATGACTGAGGACAACTACTCAGCCAGATCATAGCAGGCATCCACTTTCATAAATGCACAATAACAGGGACCCATTCAGTGCTCCCTGAACCAATAACAAAGGAGATAAGATAGTATCTTGCTCACTTCGTGCACCATGCAAACTGTCTCTGGTCATAGTAGAAGCTGCAATTTTCCTGCATTTCCTCTGCAAATGATGTAATTTTCACAAGGAATAGGCTGATGCATGTGACTCTTGCCTACAATGTGATTTTTTTGCACAGCTACTCAGGAAGTGGTTACTCCAATGTGTGTACCTGCACAGGTCGCCAGGATGAGCTGACAACCATCTGTTGTTGCAAACAAGCATAGGCAGTAGGCTGTGCCTTATAATGCTGGTCACCATAACAAAATATAGAGATTCACAAACACACATGCCTCTTGGCCTAATTTGACTACAGGCTTCACAAACAGGCATAAACTCAAAAAGTTCAGGAGGATCACCACCATGTTCTAAGCTAACTAAATATACTGCTTGTCTGAACAGCACTATGAGGAAAAAACAAAAAGTCCAAAAGCAGTACTAGGAAAAGCAGCATTCTGCTGTACTCACCTTCCAGCTCTACCCGCTCCATTCGCCCTACAAGCTCACTCCGCTCCCCTACCCTACCCCCAATTCCCACCACCTCCACATCATCTACATTTATACATCCTCCTTGTCACCTGACTACCTCTCCCCACCAATTACCTTCTACTAGCTACTATCCACACCCCTAGGTAATTACTCTTGCATTGTTACTCCTTTCTTTAAACCACACCCTAACCTCTCCTTGCTTTCCACACCTCTACACCATCTACTTCCTGCTATACTCTAATATATTCCTCTCACTGCCCATACTCTTACTATCACTCACTTCTTTAACCTACATCACATCCTTACACACAATCAACCCCTTACACATGAACTCCTACCATACAGCACATACTTTAACATCTACTAATACACACACTAATTTCATTATCTGTGCAACATTATTTAAAGACAACATAATTTTATATACTAACAAGACCCATCTTCCAAATCCCTACCACAGACACCTTATTTACACTACAAACGTATAGCACATACTATTAAGCACATAATAATTTTCACCACATTACTCCTTATAGCAGGAGATATACACCCAAACCCAGGAACTTAGTCCACCACCCTAGCAAACAGAACTCGGTCAGACCTACTAATCATAAACATCAGTGCCAGAAGTATCGCAAACAAACTCCCAGACTTACATGCACTCATTTCACACCACACCCCTGATATACTCACTATTTCAGAAACCTGGCTTAACCCTCTATCCCAAATAATGAAGTTCTTCCACCACGTTACAATATTCTAAGGTCAGACAGAATTTTAAGAAAGGAGGTGGTGTCGCTATTTTATTCAAAAACTCACTCAACCTCCAGCCACTTCAAACCCCAATACCCATATCTCAGAATGCTGAAATCCTTGGTGCCGCTCTACCTTTGAACAATAAAAACAAATTAACATTCTATGTAGCTATATCCCTCCTGGAAATAACTCCCATACTATAGAGGAAATTCTTCGGTGGCTCAGTCAAAATCTTTCTCATGAAACTATTTTACTAGGAGACCTAAACACTGACTGGTTGACCTGCAACTCCAACAAGCCCACCATTCAAATTAATCTTTATGGATTTGCCCAATTAATCCAAGAACCCACAAGAATTGACAAAAAGTCCAAAAAACAATCTATTATTGACTGGACATTAGTGAACTGCCTTAAACATAATTACCACACAGAACTTCTACCTGATGAAATAAGTGACCATCTCCCCACTTTTCTCCTTAGGAAACATACCAACGTCCCCAATCCTATAATTTATAGACAGGTCAGGAATGACCAAAACCTAAACCCACAAGATCTAAATGTCACTCTAAAACAATGCAACTGGGAACCACTTAAAACATTACACCTAGATAAAGCAGTTGGTTTTTTTCAATGAAACTTTCATCAGAGTTCTGAATTCGATTGCCCCTGTCAGAAAAATTAGAGTCAAAGCAAATTATACCCTATGGCTGAGTAGGGACACAAGAGCTTTATTAAACTCTAGAGACAAGTCCTGGAAGCAATGGAAGAAAGACAACTCCAATCTAAACAAACAAAACTATAAACAACTTAGAAACTTAGCCAAAAAAAACATACCAGACTAGACAAACAAAACTACTTCCTAGGTCTACAAAACAAACACTCTAGAAACCCTCAAAAATGTTGGCACACCTTAAACTCTCTACTAAAACCTGGTAAAACAACTGCCCACACCCCCACCTCCCCCATTAACGATAATGCCACTTTCGCTTCCCAACTTAACCATCATTTCATAAACTCAATCCACAAACTGTCCACCCAATTTGCCAAAACTATTGACCCACCCACTACTGCTAAACTCCCTGACAACATACCCACCTTTACCCTCTCACCTGTTCCGACTAGCAAGATTAAAAGACTCCACTGTAAACTAAAACCTACAACTCTCGCAGCAGATGGTATACCTGCAAACTTTTTAAAAATAGCAGCAGACTCCTTAGCTTATCCCATTTCAATTCTTATCAACTGGTCAGTAACAGAATCTTATGTCCCCCATATATGGAAAATCTCCTACATCATACCATTACATAAAGGAGGTAACTTTTATGACTTCTCCAGCTACCGGCCAATAGCAATACTCTCTCCCTTGTCCAAGATCCTAGAGAAATGTATTCATTCTCAAGTTATGCAGTTCCTAACCTCACATAATCTTCTCTCCTCCACTCAACATGGTTTCTGCCCACACCATAGCACAACTATTGCTCTTCTCTCTTTTACCAATCACATTAACCTGCACAGGAACAATAATAACTTTGTATCTGCTATCTTCCTTGACCTTTCTAAAGCTTTTGACATGGTTTCACACCCCTTACTACTTGACGCTCTTTCTTCCCTATCCTTTAAATCCTCTACTATCTCTTGGTTCAAAGGCTATCTATCAAACAGATAGCAAGCTGTACAATGGCAAGCTGAACTATCACCCCTCCTACCTACTTCTATAGGCGTACCTCAGGGATCTACACTTGGCCCACTATTATTCTCTATTTTCACTAATAACCTACACACCTCCTCCAAACAGGCCGCATTAATACAGTATGCAGATGACTCAACACTTATCTGTGCAGCACCATCTCTTACCACCCTACAGAAACTAGCCCAAGAGTCCTTCTCTTCCATAGAAGGCTGGATCACTGACATTCAACTGATTCTCAACCCTAATAAAAGAAAACTTCTCTTGTTCACCCCCAATAAATCCAAAACCACTTCCCTAACCTTCTCAATCACATCCAAAAATGGCACAGTCATCTCTCCCACTACACACACAAAACTCTTGGGAGCAGAAATAGATAACAATCTATACTTTGATATCCATATAGCTCAGACTATACAGAAGGCTCACAAAAAATGGGTACTCTTTACAGACATAAAAACATTCTCACTAATAAAGCTAGAATCACCCTAGCCCAAACACATCTCTTATCCACTCTGTTGTATGCTGCACCAATACTAACCCGTATTAGAAAAACAGACCTGGATAAAATCGAAAGTTGTTGCAACAAAATTGTTAAATTCACCAACAATTCTCCTTTCAGAACACATCATTGCCATGTACTAACTGACCTTCAATGGCTTGAATTGCCACAATTGCTTACCTGCCAACAACTCACTTGTGCTTTTAACATCCTAAACTTCCCAAACAAGACTCCATCACTAAAGCAATTACTAACCCATTACTCTTCTGCTCGTCCTCTTCGATCTTCTAATAAACCTCTCCTAAATGTCACCACAGCCAATAATACAGCTGGCAAAGCTCTATACTCCCACAAAATAGCCAAATATTGGAATACTCTCCCCTCCAGCATAATCACAACTACTACTAACATTCATTTCAAAACACTTCTCAAAGCATATCTTAGAAAAACATGGATCTGCCCATGTATTACATAAGAATCCACCTCTTATCTACTGGCACTACTCCCTATATTCTGTAATGTACCAAAAGCTTCATTGTAAAACGTGTTGAACTAAATGTAATGTACCAAAAGCTTCATTGTGAAAAATGTTGAACTGTATACTCATGCTATGTCTAATCTTCAAAAAAAAAACATTTTATTTTTTATTTTTTGCTCTATTCTTATATAACTGTAATAGGTAGATATTATCAAGTTTGTCTTACACACTTGTAATATGTAATTGTGGAGCCTTTCTCCTCGGGCCTCCACTGAAAATGGACCTGCAACAGTTTGACTATCCTGGTTAACAAATGTAAAATAAATAAATTAATTAATTAATTAATTAATTAATTACTTGGATTTGTAGAAAATTTAAAGACACACACTGTGCTCTAAATGTGTTTGACAAGGTGTGATTTCTCTACCTCCTTATGGATGCATACACTTTCCACTAGAATTCTTTTGATTAAAGGCCTGCACCCATTATATGTGTGCCTGCATGTATCTCATGTTCTTAATAGGTACTGGCAAAATGGTAGCTTACAATGTCATGGCAACCTATCCCTATACATATCTGTCATTGTTACACAACTGTCATGACCTGTCAAATGTATGTATAAGTCTATCTTGTTTTGTAACGCAATTGTATTCTTACACATATGAGTTCCATCCACTATTCTACAGTACAGCTATACCTCTCAACTTCTTAGTGCAAGAAATAATAGGGGAACAATAGTCCAAAAATAGGGACAATTATTAAATATTACTGTTAGAAACTTAGAAAGTTGCTAGAATAGCAGGATGGGTGTTAGAATGCATTTTCTGAAAGATATGAAGTCTGCGAGTCAAATGTATCTCATCATTTATTGACTTTAATCCTCAGTGATTTGCCAGACAACTATAAATTTTATGAGGAATGGGCTAAAAATATGAAGCAAATATCTGGATATTCTGTGAAAATCTGGACAGTTGAGAGGTATATGTATCGGTGAAATAATATTACATAGCCATCGGATGCGGTGACTATAATTGCTGGTTAGGGGTTGAGGTTGGCTGGATGAAAGTAACCCTCTCTTCATTTGCTCAGTTTAAACAGTCACTATATATATGGCTTCTAGTGTGCATCTGGGTGAAGTAAGATAGTTTACCTAACTGGACACCTGATATGCACAGACAGAAACTGCTGTGGCTGTTTTCTGTGGAGAAGAATGACAAGCTGTCTGTTGCTGTTTGCTTATTATTTTATTTCTTCGGGATTAGTGTGATTATGTATAGCAACTTGCGATAGTTTAATGAGTGACAACTGTTTGGAACAAAAGCATTATACATTATATGATCATCCTCTTCTGTCACAATCTAAAATGGACAAACAAGTGGTTACAATTGCTTTGTGGGGGGTTTCTGGATGAAAGCAACTGACCCTGTTGTCACTTGCTCAGTTTGCCAGCTTGCAAAAAAAAAAAAAAAAAAAAAAAACAAATAAATAAATAATAAGGGATAAATGCATCACAGAATACACAGACCTTCAGAACTTCTGGGGGCTGGTAGCACCTACAAACTAAGGTGGTATAAGTGGATTTTGACATGGGCTTAGTAATAACCTCTGCCGTGAACCTCCCTAGTCTAAAACCAGCCCTGCTCACAGATGTACAAAGAAGGCCTTTGTACTTGTTTGGGGGGGGGGGGGGTCAATGTCATTGTTATTTTTTTAACATTCCTCCAAAACCTCAGAGGTCACTATATCTTGTGTTGGGCTAGGGACAGTGCAGTCATTATTTCTTTAACTTTTCTCACAAATGCCAGAGAAACGGACAAAGGTTCACTGTAGCTTTTATTTGAGCATCATACTGTCTCTAGAAGTAACAAGTGGAAGTATTATAGTCATCATTTTTTCCCATTTTCTTCACAATCGAACATCTGATGCGTATAACAGGTGGCTATCTTCTGGGGAGACTAAATAAACAATCTGTTTATATTATGTCTGACAGAAAATATGTTATGCTGTATTTGTTTTTTCAGTCTTGTCCCAGTCAGACATCAAAAGGGTACACAGAAGATGGCTATCTTCTGGTAGTAGGTAATGAGGGCAGCAGCTACTTAAAGTATGACTGTGGGTATTTATGTCTTAATCTTACCCAATATAACACCATAGGGGAGATATACAGAAAGGGACTGTCTATTTTGAGGTAGGGGGGAGAGATAATATTCCCAGATATGATATATGTATCCTCAAAGTGTTTGTCTTCAGCTTATTGTGACATAGTGTTTGGTCAGCTTTGAGTATTAAAACTTGGATAAAACTTCTTTCTTCCTTGAAATACAGAAGTAGGATTGACTTTCATTTCCATACACGTAATTATTGTTCAGGTCATCATTGTATCAAAAAGTCATTAAAAAAGCTCTAAAATGCCCCTCAGAGCATCTATAACCCAATGGTTTCTGGGTGCTTAGCAGCCTCCTGCTTAATTTGACTTGGCCAGTTAGGATGTGTTGAAAGCATGCAGAAAAAATCTAAGTTGAGGAGTAGGACTGAATTTCTTTCCATAATTCTGTTTTTGGATCAAGCAATCACTGGATGAAAAGGTTTGTTTAAAAAACTCTTAAATGCATATCAGGGCATCTAGAAACATCATGGCTTCTGGAGGCCACTAGGCCCCAGATTCTAAGCTTAATACGGTTATTCCCACTGCAGTTATTACAGTGTAATCTTGGTTAGTTCGAATGTGCTAAAAGACTGCAGGAAAACACAAAGTTGTAGAGTAAGACTGAATTTCTTTCTTTGATCATGATTTTTGTTCGTAATCACCAGATGAAAAAAAAATGTTTAAAAAAACCTCTTAAATGCACCTCAGAACATCTAGAACACCCATGACTGGCCCCCAAACCCCTGTCTTAATGTTTTTTTCCCCTTCACAGTTATCAGAGTACAGTCTTGCTTAGATTGTGTTGAATTAATGAATGACTGCAGAAAAAAAATACTGAGCACAAAGAGAAACTGTGTGAAAAAATTAGGGAAAAAAGTAATCTGGATAGTATGATTAGGCCAGGATGCCAGAATGCTTGGCAAGCCGGGTGCTAATGATACCTAAGGTTAGCACTGATTATAAGTTATATGATTTGTGGATGTATGTGGCCAATGGTCTGAATTTTTCAGTTGCTTTACTGTACTTATAGGCTCTGTATCATTAAAATGAAAACCTCTAACACTGATGAATGCTTTATCGAAACCCAGTGTACTGAAAACTACAAGAACCCATCAAACAATTGAAAAAACATCTACCTATCTCCAACTACCCCAGTTCTCCCAACTAACATAAGCCTCCCACGGCCTGATCCTACTACGTTACAGTATATTATATAGCCCTTACAGTACCCTAAAACTTACCTTATGATCCCTAAACCAAAAATCCCCAATCACTCCCGAACAGTAAAGATCCTCTCTTCCTCCCTAAATCTAAATTTACCAATAATTACCTCACCCTAAAATTCCCTTCCCTCTACCCAACTGATCCATAATCCTAAGACTCCTTCCTCATTCCCTAAATCTAAACTTTCCTCTCATTTTCTAACCCTAACCTTAAATCCCATTCACTTACAGTGTTAATTGAAAACACCTGTACCATGTCAAACCATTCAGCTACTAATGAAGCAGCATTTAAATATATCTACAGTTCAAAAAAATTCTGTAAAACTTACCTTTGACCCTGTATGGATACATGCACACACACACACACACACACACACACACACATTTATATATATATATATATATATATATATATATATATATATATATATACATGTGTGTGTCTGTGTTTTTTGTGTGTGTTTATGTGTGTGTGTGTGTGTGTGTGTGTGTGTGTGTGTGAATACATATATATATATATATGTATGTATATTTATATGGGGATACACAGAGTTTCTTTTTTTAAGATTTTAAATGCTTGGCAAAGACCAAGTTAGTCCAAGAGTTAACATTTATGTCCAGTAACGTTTACTAAATGAACATATTCAGTAATGCAGTTGTTGCCATTTTAACCATGACAAAGATGCTACTCGTTTCTATTATTTTGTACTTTTCTAACTGACATCTGTAATAGGGGCAGGATGTGGTAAAGACTTAACATAAGTTCTTCGTTTGGGAGATGTGAAACACCAAAGGTTTCAGTGGTTATTTTCATGAATGATGGTGTAAAAAGAAAACACAGCTTCTGGAAGAAGTAAATTGTGTAGCCAGCTACTTCAACTCCAGTCAGATTCAGCTATATATGCGCAAGATCTAAATAGACTGAATCAGAGGGAGTACAAATAATAGGAAGGCAGAGGTGTGGCTTTGAATAGACAGAGTTGGTGACAGGTGACACAACAACCCGACCCCATGTTGATAATGGGAAAAAAGGGGGTTGTTGATGATGATGATGGTGATGATGATGTGTTAGCATCCCCTATTGATCCTGATTCAATTTAGGGTGTAACTTAATTTGGAACTAGTTGGTGAACACATGCATAAATCAGGAGAAAATCACAACTACAAAATGGAAGCCCTAGAATAGACATTAACAATAATAAATATTGTAACATTGTAAAAATAGATTACATAAAATAAAGTGTCAAGAACATTAGAAAACTATAAAATACATCACTAGATATATTGGAGATGACTGAAATAATGGGGGGGGGGGTTGAATAGCACATTGGCTGAAACCTCACCATTTCATCATCTTGATCCTGTTTCAGTTTAGAGTGCAAATTAAGACAGAATTGGTTGTGAAAGAGACTGGCTGTGAAAATCAAAGCCACTTATATCTCTAAAGTGTCACTTATTTTGCAGAATATCCTTTATTTTCCCTTAAATTTTTCATGTATGTGCTCATTGTAAAATGTGTGGTTTTTCTGGCAACTCGTTGAGGATTGCAGCCACTACATAATGACAGAAACTTATTATAGCAACTTCCTAAGTGTACAAGAGCAATAAGCAATATTTAAAATCTGTCTCTTACTTTAGGCCTTTGCCCCCAATTATTTTTGGCTTTGTCCTTGATTCTTCCTCTAACGTGTGAGCTATGCAGCTACACCATGTAGTGGACATAAAACGCAAAACAAATAAAAATAGCATGATAATATGCCAAAACATTACAAAAATATGTACCCTAAAGACAGGAAGTGGTTAAAATATCATAAAAATAAATTATGTCTTTATTTATTTATTTACATTTGATTACCAGGTAATTGTCCAGCAGGGTTGGAAGCCCATTTTCAGAGGAAACCCAGGGAGAAAAGGTCCATACATCAAATTACAGTTATACAAAGAAAACTGCATTAAAATAACAAATATAAATTTATACAGAGAATTACAACAAAAACAGATAGTGCAAGTAAGGTAGAGCAAAACATCAGCAGGGAGTAGCATGTACCAATAAAAATAATACAAAGACAATTCCCAGACAGAAAATAGATGAGAGAGATAACCCTTTTTATGGGGAGGAGGTGTTAACTAGCATGTTGGCTATAGAATGTGAGGGAAAATGGAAGATAAAATACAAGTAACATAATATATATATATATATATATATATATATATATATATATGTGTGTGTGTGTGTGTGTGTGTGTGTGTGTGTGTGTGTGTATGCATATATGTATCAGGGTATGTCAGACATTGAAAGTATCAAAACTCTGAATGTCTGTCATAGTGCTAAAAGTGTTCAAATCACAAACATTTGAATACATATAAAACTGAATCGCACAGGTTCGAAAAAATAAAATCTATGTTTTTTTTTTCCAGCGGTGCTTCCCCTGAAACCTGCACTCCCTGCTAATTATATATATCAACTCTGAGATTATATTACAGTAGGGAAAGACTATATTCTCAATCTCCACTGTACCGCAATCGGCAATCCAAGCACATAAACAGCAGTGAAGTTTGAAAAGTTAATCTTTGAACAGTGCTTGAACACTTGGGAGTTTGGGAGTCTGAACGTTTGAATGTGACTCACGTACATATAAATACAAATAACTCTGACACTGAGTATGTACATGGAATGTTATATGAGGTATGTATATACTGAAGCTGTGCTTGCATATGATATTATATAAATGGAACTGGCAGTGACAAGGCATAAAAAAGAGTGAGAAACCTGTAGGTCAGTGCAAATGCAGGTACTGATGGTGAAGAATCTCATGGAGTAAAAGAAGTGACTGAAACTAAATAACCAAGACAAAAGAGAAATTTGTGGATTATTTCTGATATTTTTTACTGTCTGCTGTAGCGTTCGCCCACAGGCTGTAGGAGGTACTTAGGCACCTGTTCTGCCAAAAATAACTCTCAGATACATCTAATACGTAAGTAGACATTTAGAACACTAGATGTGACTCCAATGAAAGGTTTGCAATTTTAAAATGCTGTCCATCTACCATTGTTGCTAATAATGTAATCTTATGACAAACTGACTCCTGAAAAGTACCTTGCAAATACTTACATTTTTAGTTAGTGTGTGTGCTCCTCATTCACAATTCTTTTTGAGAAAAGAGTGTTCTACAAGGGATTGAGTCCCAAGTGCTTAAAGACTACCGTCTAAAAGCCAGGAACTCAAGCATCTTGTATCTTGGGTAGGTTGATGTTCACCCTGTGCTTGAACTCAAACATGAGTTCAGGCAAGCACATGTTGCAGCTTACCCAAACATATTACTCAAATTCAGTCGATGTAAGAGTAGAAGTCATGGTGAGGGAGTGGCAGGGGGAGTGAAGTCCAGATTAGGGCAATGGTCAGGAAGGGGGTTAGGTTTAGTGAGCAGGAGTGGGAGCTTAGGTTTTGGGTGTGGGAAGGAAGGTTTAGGGTTACAGAGTGAGAAGGGAGTGTTAGGGTTAGGGAGGGGATTTTACTTTCGGGAGATGGAAGAGAGTATTAGGGTTTGGAACTGAGAAGGGTGTTTTGGTCTAGAGTTAGGGTTCGGTTATGGCTTTGCAGTTTTATAGGCTAGATTGTTGGCAGGGCTAACTAGATACAGGGGATCAAGTTAGTGGGAGTTTGAACACTTGTCTTTACATGCAAGTGGTTGTTAGCAAGTATGTTGCAAACAAATAAAATACAAGTACTTGTAGTAGACCCTATAGAAACGTCAGTTCAACAGTTGAAATATGTAACCAAAACTAACGATGGGTGCTTAATTTTAAAGATCCAAATTAGATGGCATTTAGAAAAGGGAATGAAGGAAGACTCTACCAATAATAGGTTATTCTGAAAGATCTGACTGAAATGGCACAGTTTATTTTCATTACATTCCTTAGATAGTGTTTTTTTCTCTTTTAAATTGCAATCTGACATCATGTTTAGAAACAAGCTGTCCATCTTTCTGCATTCCCTTCAGATTGGTAGGAGCAAGAAATCAAGATTGACCATCTTACAGTTACGTGATTTCACCTTTATACATCAAGTAATAAAACTTACAGACAGACCTGAATTATAAAATCTAGAATACTAAATATCTCCTTTTTCAGTTATACCAGTAAATTTATACCTGCACTGCTTTATTTATGTATTTATTTATGCATTTAATTATTTGTCTGTGCACAAGTTAAGTTAATTGGTTCTTCACTGACCATTTTGGCTACGTTCAAGGCCAGAACGGAATAAATGCAATGTTTAGGGACAGATTGCATTTGTCAGCCAACCAGTATGTTTTCAGCTTTTCTGAGGGAGTTGCAGTATCTGGACATGACACAGGGAAAACATGCACACTCCACACATACAATGATCAGTCATCAGGCTTCCACCTCAGACCTGGATATGGTGAGGGAAGAATCTTAACCACCGAGACAAAGTACTCACCATTAGGGCACACTAGTTATTCAAGACAGACTTTAACAATTTGCTGTTAAGGACTATCAAGCATCATCGTGCTTTATAATGATGGAATAGTGTGGGAAAAAAATAAGGATCAGTTGTCACATAAAGGGGTTCAGTGCCTCTTGAGAGAAAACAGTCTCAAAAACAGATGTTTCACCAGTACAGAAGAGTGCAAAATCAAAAGCACTATAGCAAAAGTAAAAAATTACAACTCCTAGTACCCTCTTCTTATCGGATGCTGTCAACAACTCAACCATGTGCTGCAGAGGGATAAAGTCATGACTAAACCCCAGATGGCCCATGTTTGACTAGCAACATGGGCCTATAATGGACCAGATGAGGGAGGAATGGAGTGAGATGTCTCTGTCAGCTCACCCATCCTGGAAGCAGGGAAGCAGTTTAGCCTGCTGCATTGGTGACACCTACAAGAAAGCAGGTGTACTACCACAGCATGAAGTGCCTAGACAGTATGCCATTTGATCAGGAAGATTGCAGTTGTGAGAAAGCATGCATGTATCTCACACGACAGCTGTTCCAGAGATCACAAGCTGCTGAATCTATAGGGATAGAACAGCCAACAGTATCTGCAGACTGGCTCATTGTCTAGCACCTGACTCTCTCCTCCACCAGGGAAGTGAATGAGCCAGATAGCCCTTGCCAAACTGAGGAATGACTGGGTCAGCTGGGTGGAAGTACTAAATCCACTGGGCTGATCATGTGAGTCAAATAAAAGCATGCATACATAAATAAAAACTGTATACCAAAAAACTTAGTTGCTATCTAAACACAAAAGGCATAATGGTTCATATGAAAATGTTTTAGAGAACATAAAAGTAGATCTTAAGTAAACAAAGAGATGGCCAAGCTACTGACAAATCCCGCTAGCCTTCCTGAATTAAAAAAAATCACCTAAAACAAGAAATCTGATTGAGAAATTATGCCACACAATGTGAATATTTTACAGGAAGCTTTTGCCTTCAACATCCTTTGATAGGGAAAAAGAAATGTTAATCTGCACTGTCAGACCTCTGGAAAATACTTTCAGTAAGGCAGAACCTGAAGTGCATCTGTCTTCTGTCTTTTTTACTTTGCTTATGTTCCAAATGGCTGCCAGGATGTTTCAGCTTGAATGAGAACATATGGATCCATTCTGGTCATGGGAACATATTTGCTCTATGCAGATGACTCCCCGAGTCCCCTGCATACTGCAGTTCCTGCTAAGGAAAATAAATAATAATAATATACATGAGCCAGGTGAACTGCTTTCAAACAAGGGAAAGTATTTCTTATTAGCTTTTACTTACTATTTATATAAAGAAGGTTTATGTCTGAAAGCAGCATCTTTGTGATGTGCATAATCTGTTTTTAGTTCATATTTTGACACGACAGTTATTGACAGACTCTTTGCTATTTAATACAAACTGATTTCAGTATTGTTACCAAACTGACTGATTACGTCTCCCTTGAAAAAAAGAATCAAACAAATGAATAATACATAAGGTTGCTGGTATTCATAATTCATAAGTCTTACAGAAGTTTGTTAACACATATGCTACAAAAGTACAAAAGTACTGCATTCTTTTTGAAATGTGTAGTTGCTGAATGTGTCAGTGCCTTAACTCACGCATTGCAGTACACATTTGTCATTTTAAAACAGAAGCCTGCTATTGTAATAAACTGAGAACTTTCAGTTCAATAAAAGGCACAAACAATTTGAACATCTTCACTATATCTCCTGTTTTGTATAGTTTAATCTAATAATTCTAATTAACAAGATTCACAGGGTTTGACCATTCGGAAAGAATTGCATAGTTACTTGCCTCATGTATCAGTTTACCTTTTAAGTCTATTATGTAAAAGCTGACATAGGAACATCTGCTCCCTTTTGTACCCCTGTGCGAAATTATATATCCTCAAGTCCATATTACCGTCATTGTTGAAATGTTATAAAATGAGAGCTCTTTCTCTCCTTACCAACATAGAACAATATTTTGTGACAGTTTAGGGCTGCTTGGCTTATCTAGCCTTCCCATTTCCACTCATCTTTGTAGCTGAATGTAAATAATTATGATCAGGTCACTGGTCATAACCAACTAGTTACTGTATGTGTTTAAGACTTCAATTATAAGAAATTCACCTCAAGAATGTAGTAAAGCAAAGCAAAGCTTGAAAGGCAAATGTTGGCATCCATGTCAAGAACACAAAGCGAGTGAATTTTGACTGGAAACTTGATCATAATTTTTGGAGTACATTTCACTTTTGTTACCCTGTTAGTTACAGAACAAAGAAATGGCTTAGGAGAGTAATGTGTTTTACAGCTTTGAAAGCCTAAAAACACTTAGTGCTACTACATAGTTAGAAGAAGCTATGTGTCACTTGGATAAAAGAGTAGCTTTAAAATCTATTACACATTTCACTTGGCCACTCTTTTTTCCTGATGGTGACAGAGCTGTAACTAGGGAAAGGAGAAGGGGAGGCTATGCCAGGCACAAGTTATTACTGGGTATGACCAGCAGGTGCTGGGTGGGCAGTTTCAGAAGAGGAGACAAACTTATTTAGTGAGAACACTACTAAAGAAGTTTTTTTTCTTTTTTTTTCATGGAGGCGGGGTGCTGCACAATGAGCCTAAATACTTACCTATGGTTCTGGACAGTGAAGTGTACTACAGCTGCTGTTCTCACTTAATGTCATGTATCTGTTGTGGCTATCACTGACAGTTGTTATGCACCCTTCTTACATCAAAAGGGTGTTAGCAGCTGTCTTTTTTACTGAGTTCAGAGCATAATTACAGCATTTCATATAGTTCACTTTTATTAAGCATTCAAGATATAGTTGCATATAATAGAAAGAAACATTGTTAACCATACAGTAAAAGTGAAATGTCAGCGGTCAACAGGAGAAATCCAATGTTCCAAAACTGATCTCTTCTTTGGCCATGTATCTTTTATCCCTTTCAGTCAGATCCCTCAATTAACTTCCTTCTCACTCAATTACTTCCTCTCAAGTATGATCGCTCTCTTTCTATCTTGATCTTGGTTTGCTAACTTCATCCCTGCATCCCTTCCTGTCCCTCCCTCCCCACCATGCTTGGTGAAAGGGTGGCCTTGATCTGATATCTTTTCCCCAATTATTGCCATTCATTCATGACTTTTTTATTTCTTTCCACATTTGAATTCCTTTATTATATTTCTTAAGGTTTTAGCTTTTGTTCATATTTAATCCTGTTGTTTTTCATAGGTTCACATCTGTGCACTAAGTTAATGACCACAAGGCCTTTTTAAGTATAGCTATGCATCCTGAATCTCTGAAAAGTTTTGGTACCCTTGATAAGTGTAAGCAGGGGCTTGGCAGATGAAATATTTACAAGCAGGGACCTGGGAGAGGAACCATTTATAAACTGTCTGTGTCCATTAGAGATATATGTGCCAAACCAGGGATGAATTTCCCATTATAATCACAGGCAAGGCTTACATCTTTAGAATAGGCAGTTCTGATGCTGGTTCTTTTGCAAACATGAAGAGAAAGAGCAAAACCTATTGGTTAAAGTCAGTTACATGCAATAATTGAAAATAAAATAACAGATTAAATCCAACCAACACGGCAGAATAAAATATGAACTTTTAATGAAATTGGTAAGTGCTTTCATGTCACAATTCACTTCATCAGACCTTAAAATCAAAATAAAATGCAACACATTTAAATAAAAAATCAATTAACATTATACCAATGAAATTTGAATTCAAACAGTTAATAAAATTAATGAAACATTCCATGAACCTTTTAGGCCAGCTTTAAAAGCATATTCCCATTCAGTCCTGGTGTCCTATGAGCCTGTAGGGCTATTATCAAATTAAGCTCAGCCATTTCCACTTTATTAGCAATATCACCCATACTGATACCATCATATATTATATGTAATACTAAAAACAAAGACTATGATCCTTATTTTCTACAATATGTTGAGCAAGTGCATTAGAAGTATTACATCTATGTATATCACCAAGATGTTTAAGAATTCATTCCTTAAAAAGACGTGTTGTCCTGCTAATATAAAAACTAGAACATTTTTTGCAAATAGCAAGATATCCCAAGTTACTACTCACACAGTCTGCATAAAACCTAGGGACAAATTCCTTACCAGTCACAGGGTGAACAAAAAATTATTCTTAGAAATGAAGTTACAGGCTTTCCATCAGTAACAGGGATACATACCTAGCTATCAGACATAATCCCATTACTCATTCTAGACCCAGTATGGCCATAGCAAAGCTGTCTTTTTAGAGAAAGACTATTCTTAAATAAAAATAGGTCTATTGCCCACTTCCTTCCTTCTTAAAATTATCATCAGTCATTATTCTTAAATAAAAATGTAGGTCTATTGCCCACTTCCTTCTTAAAATTATCATCAGTCATGAGGATACGCTAATGTTTTCTCACTGTGTCACACTCCATACTGATATCACTCAAATAAGTAAATATTACTTTGATTCATTCCTACATTGTTCAGATCTTGTAGAATCCCATCTAAATGAAGAAAAATAAGGACATGCTTCCTGTCTAACAGTCAACTCAGTTTTACATAGGGACTCATCAAGTTCATTTTTAGAATAGCCCCTATTCATTAAATCTTTATAAAGTCCTTTCAAGGCTGCATTCAAACGGACATGATCTGTATGTGACCTAGACATCCTAAAAGATTGTCCCTTTATAATACTGGGATATATATGTTTAGGATGCATACTACTGTGATATAAGAGACCATTCTTCCAACAAGATTTCCTAAAGAGTGCAGTGTCCAATTGGCCCTCTCTACCTTTAATTAAATGTACATCAAGGAAATCGATAACTTCAAAAGATGAACTAACAGTGAACCTTAAAAAGTAGTACTTGATTCTAAATACTGCACAAAATTCTTTAAAACATCTGTTGAACCTTCCCATAGAAGAAATATGTCATTCACAAACCTACCATAATATATATTATGAGAAGTGAAAGCATGTCAATTTAATAGATGATCTTGCTCCCACAACATCATTACTAAATTAGCATAGCTATTGGTGGAGATAGTTCCCATCATAACTCCCATTCTCTGGAAAAAATATTTGTCTTAAAAAAGGAATACATTATTCTCCAATATTAGTTCTAAAAGCAAACAAATTACTGACCTCAAACCATGATAATAATCACTATGATGGTAAAGGAACAACCTAACCAATCCACACCCTCAGTATTAGGAATGACTGTAAACAATGTCTGTATATCCATGGTTACCAACATACAATTATATATATCACCAAGACCATTTACAAGATCAAACAGGGAATTCAAAAAGTGTTCAGTATCACTCAAAATTACAGGGGCTTTGGCTAAAAATGGTTATTAATTTGGCCTCTACAAAAGCTAATAATAACTCTGTCAGCCAGCCATGCCCCAAAGTAGTAGAGTGCATTGGTGGTCTCATTATATTTTTATGCACTGGAAAATAATGTATTCATTTTTAACGATGAATATTTTCTCCAGAGAATGAGAATTGCAATGGGAACTATCTGCACCAATAGCTGCTCTAATTTAGTAATTGTGCAGTGGGAGCAAATTTATATATTAAATTGCCATACTTTCACTTCTCATATTAAATATGGTAGGTTTGTGAATGACATATTCCTACTAAAGGAAGGTAACTTAATTTCTAAGAATACGTTTTTTGTTCACCCTGTGACTGGTAAGGCATTTGTCCCTAGGCTTTATGCACATTGTGTCAGTATTTGCAAAGGATTTTCTAGTTTTTATGTTGGCAGGACAACACGTCTTTTTAAGGAATGAATTCTTGAACATCTTGGTGATATACATAGATGTAACACTTCTAATGCACTTGCTCAACATATTGTAGAGAATAAGGATCATAGTTTTTATTTTTTAGTATTACAAATAATATATGATAACATTTGTATGGCTGATGTGGCTAATAAAGTTGAAATGGCTGAGCTTAAATGGATAATAGCTCTACTGGCTCATAGGACACCAGGATTAAATGGGAATATGCCTTTAAAGCCGGCCTTAAAGACTCATGGGATGTTTCATTAACTTTATTAACTGAATTCAAATTTCATTGATGTAATGTTAATTGATTTTGTTATTTAAATGTGTTGTATTTTATTTTCATTGTATGGTCTGATGAAGCAGATTGTTCCATGAAGGCGCTTACCTGTTTTATTAAAATTTCATATTTTATTCTGCCATGTTGGTTGGATTTCATCTGCTATTTTATTTCAAGTATTGTGTGTAACCAACCTTTAACTGAGAGGTTTTGCTCTTTTTCTTCATTTCATTATTTGTTGTTTCTCCTCTTTGGTACATGGCAAAGAGTTTGGATATTGAACTTGAATATAATCCCTGTAGCTCTGAGATGATGAGATGTTTTGATCTCTATAACAGGCTTTTGGCTGTAGAACGCAACCCGATCTTGAGTTTGAATTTATTGGATAATGCGCTGGATACTCAGGAGTTGTGCCAGAATATGGAAGAATTTTTATGTGAATTAAGAGACTTGGAGAATACGTTTTATACAATGAAAAGATTACAAAGGCAAAGACTGCATGTGGAGGGTTGCCACAAATTTGGCTTTGGTAGACTTTGTTTTCTGAGTTGTTTGTTTAGATTGATGAGAATACTTTTATTCTGCTGGGTGCTCCACTTTCTAATTTTTGCCATGATTTATTCCTTCTGTTATACACTGTTGATGTTGTGAGTCACTATGACAGCTGTTTTTATAAGTTAATACTGTACTTATTCCTGGTGAGTATGGCTGCCTCTCTGCAGCTATTAACACACTTGTATATGGTTCCTTTAACAGTTCCACATAGGGAGTTCTGTTCTCAGAATTTATGGGGGCTTGAAATTTGCCAGGTTATCACTTAATAGTAGGATGTTAGCCTTAGAGTTGTTTCTGAACATTCCAGGGTTACCTGGGGTTCTGGGCTTTATATTTACTTCAAAAGAGTCTATTTTGTTGTTTGAACATACCAGAGAGGACATTACACTAGGGGGTGTGCAACACTCTCCCATATTAGTGAGGATCACATCCAGTATGCTTGTGTCACTGGTTGGTGTGTTGACATCTGGTCTAGAGATTTTATATTTACAAAATCCAGGAATCTCTATGCCTACACTTTTGGTGTTGTATAAGATACCCAGTTAATAGTGAGATAATTAAAGTAATCCACAAATATGGTATTAGGTTGGATGGTAACTGTTTCCAGTAAGGTTAAGTACATGTTATGGTTTTCCTGGGTCATAGAAGGGGGATTTAGCTTGCAAGAAATTGGGATGGGATTTTTCCTATGGTGATTTGAACATGGAGAATCTTAAATGCATCATCCTGTTTGACCAACCTTGAGGTATATTTATTTCTGAGGTAAATCAAGACACCTCCACCTTTAGTCCATGTCTGTGTAGTAGCTGGTCTAAGTGTGTGGAAGGCATTATAACCTTGCACTGCCAGTGTGCTCGCCAGGGCTTTAAGCCATGTCTCAGTGACTACACAGATGTCAGCATTCTCTAGGGTGAGGAGAGCTTGTAGAGAGTCAAGGTTCTTGTTTAGACGCCTAGCACTGAACAGTAACACCTTTCAGATTTTCTTGGTTTTGATTTGCTATGTTGGAAGTACTTTCAGTTTGGCATTGCCTAAAAAAGACACTACAGGGGAAGGAAAATGTTTTAGCTAATATTTGAAAGCCTATAGGGGAGAGGTGCAGACCATCCCTGGAAAAGCAGTGTGGTCTGTTGTCCATCTCCTTCCATGCTGACATATATTGCAACTCCTCATAGCAACACCCCCTAAGAATGAAACCGGAAATTAAGCCAGTTATTAAAGTCAGTCATCTTCTGTTCATACTTTGGCATCATCCTTGAAGAAGGTAAAATGCAACTCAATGCTAGGCTCATACGAGCCTGGGACACATATTCCAAGAACGCCATCACATATCTCTTCATATAGTTTAGGGAGGCACATCTCAGGTCATTTACACCCACATGGACTATGACTGGGTCATACTAGTACTTGTGGTCCAATGACCTTAGTGCATGCGTAATGTGGCAGATCCTGGTCCCCTGATAAGCAACTGACCATAAAATTCGCCTTACATGGTCTTGTGACAGGGGCATCAGTGTGCCTTACAATGCAGTCTCCAATGACCAGAATGTTGGATTGTGTAGCAGCATGCCTTATGGGCTTAGAAATAGAGGTTCCATGAGATGTGACTGTATGTCGATGTGGATGATGTTTTGAAAGAGTGCATTTAAGCTGCTGAGGGTATTTGTTATGTGTACTTCATCTAGGAGGCCTTTGGGATTTAGGAAGGTTACATTTAAGTGCCTCAGCATATGTGGGTCTATGTGTCTGCTTTGTACTGTGTGTGATGGCTGCAGTGTGTGCACTAGTGACAAACATACTGACATTAGGAGTGCTTTTATATGTGAGCTTTGTCTCCAGTGACATTGTGTAAATACATGTCTCACATACCTTATCAGTTTGTTTGAGAATTAGCTGGTTGTCAGTAAATATGAGGTAATTTCTTCATTGCCTCAGGATTCTCATATCTACTAATCTGGTAACAGAGATAGTGGGAAAGTTCACATACATGGCAACAAGCCATTTTGTATTGATCATACAGATGTTGTGAGAATATAACGTTATTTCAGGAGTATCTGCTTTGCAACTCTGGGGACAGTGCTTGTCACTGCAAACTGGTTCCCTTGTGTGCAACTAGGTATAGATGAAATTTCCAGGGTGTTTTTACAGGAAAAATATAAAGTTAAGGTGTCTGCATCTGTACAGGGCACTGCCAAACACTTGAGGGGAAACTGCTAAAGTAGGCTCTGATGATTTATGGATGAAGTATTTAGGTAGATATTCTGAAGTTAGGATAGATAATTACTAATTAATTAGTACTTACTGAAAATAAAGAATTAGCTTTGTCAAGAATAAGAATAGTGGGGATTCACCTAATTGTCCACTACCTGGCTACTGTCAGTGCTAGTCTCACCACAGCTTCACACTGCTGGAATACAATGCCCTTTTGCTCTTCTCTCACCAGAAGCAAAACAGTAGTACCAATCCCAAGATAAGAAGCAGACCATAGGCTCTCTAGTGATCAGTAGTCTTGCCATAGTTGATGCAGAGGTCTGTAGGATTGTTGTAGCCTTTTCCTGGTAGATGCCTTGAATAGCAACCAGACTAGTCAGGATGGTCGCACACAGACACTCAATGCCCAATCACAAACAGTCAGGACTCAATGCCCTCTTCTTCTTCCCTCATCAGAAGCAAAATATAAGCACAAATTCCAGGCTGGCACCTATGAAACTGTTTTCAGGCTTTCTGTTGATCAGTATTCTCCAGGAAATAATGCCTCTATGGTCTTTCTCTCACCAGGAGCAAAATATAAGCACTAAGCCCAAGATGACTACTGAGAGGCTGAATGTGGGCTCTCCAATAATAGGTGGTCTTGAACCAGATGTTGCAGATTTTAAAGGTAAGATAGAAAAATGGGTTAATATTCTTAGAGTTATAGTGTGAACTAAGGAGTTAGATATGAAAGAGGGGGTAACTCAGTTTTAGCAATCTAAGTGGTGAGATACTATTTTTTTAAAGAGCAAGATCGATTGGTTCAGGGTGGGCACTTAGTATTCTGGTTTTATGGGATGCAATGGAATGTCCAATAAATGTGAATAGCTGAAAGGTAGTGACTGTACAAAATGATAATTTTGAGCTTACTGATAATAGTCAATCAAAGAGGAGAGGGAAAGAACTATATAGTCAAATTGAAATAAGGAGTGGGCAAGAAACAGATCAGTTGATTCACAAGAGACACAGTTCTGATCTCTTTCCTAGTTTAAATTTGCAATTGAAACCAGAATACAATTAAAACACAGTGTAATGAAAATACACCACAATATACAAAACAGACGTAGGCAATGAGACAATACAAATTACAAAAAGCAATATAAGAAAAGCAAGCTAACATTTCTCTCACCGCAGTCTATGGTAAAGTCTAAGTGACATTCTCCAGTAAAGCCTTAAAGTGTTTTATTTGATTCCTTAAATGCAAGGTTTAGTTTCTATTTCTGCCCTCAGTACACAGGTAATTAACTGTAATTGACCTGTTCTGATTTCTGTGTGACTCACAAGATACACAGCTCTGGTCTCTTTCCTAATTTAAGTATGTAGTTGAAAGAAGAATACAATTAAAACACATTGTAATAAAAATACACCACAATATATAAGCATAGTTCCACATATTCAGGAAGTCTGTACCCAAATCCCATTCCACTCCCTTAATTCCTTCTCCCACATCATATTAACCCATGCACACTCCAGGAGATCTGGATTATCTCTGCATTCTGTGCACAATTCCTCCAGGAGCATTTATTTTTATCTTTCTTTTCCTGTTTCATTTTCAAAGGAGTGAAGGGGTATCTCTGTCATATTTTTAGTTGTGAATCTGATGTTCTTACTAGGAGCCTAGTCTCCTTTATCAGTTACCACCCTTCCAGACATTATTCCTCTGCATGTTTCCATTCTTCTTTCTCTTTCCAGCTCTTCTGGATTTTTCTTCTTTCCTCATCTTCCCTGTCTTGTTCTGCTTCTTTGTATATCAAACTCTTTCTATCTTTAAATTTCCATTCCTTTTTCAGAATTTTCTACCACATTTTGGTGCTCTCTCCTATTGTTCTTGTGACTTACCCCTCTTTGGTCCTAATCCACAATCCTCTGTCAGCTTGGTCCCATAGACTTACCCACTTGTCCTCCCTCAGGTTTTAAGGTTCTTCTGTCTTTGCATCTTTAAAATCTGTTCCAGATTCATCCAGCCACTTTCTCCAGATGTTTTTCTTTCCACTCCTGTCTAACTCATATATATATCCCATGAATCCTATGATTTCTTCTGGATTGCTCTCATTTAAAATTGGTTTCACCTGTCACCACATTGGTCGAGGGTATGCACGTTTGTATATCTTTCCAAATCTGTTTCCCACCCCTTCTTCTACGCTGGTACTGAGCTTTCTCTTGCCATTTCTTGCTTTCTTATTGTCTCACTTGAAACTTTCATACATATTCTGCAAGTACTGTCTGACAGGGGGATATGTCTTACAATGCACCCTGCCCTGGTAAGTATCATAATTTTAACCATGTTGATTGTCCCGTTTGGGGCAGAAGATTTGCCTTTCCATTTTTGAAGTATGTAACCAGTTTTGTATGTAAGTTTCCAGTAATTCTCTTCTCTGGGCCTTTTTGATAACTCACAGACTTTTAAACTCCGGTACCTCACTTTCTGTGTTTTGGTATTCTTACAGGGTTCCTTCCTTCCTTGCCTTGTCATTCTTCTTCCCCACTCTCATTATCAATATTTTTTACATGTTGTTTTCCATTCCCAACTATCTGCAGAATGATTTGAATGCCCTCAGAACTCCTCTTGCTGTGTTATCTGCCATTAGGGTGCAGCAATTTACAAATATAAGAGATTTTACTTCCCTTATCTTTAAAGATTTGATCTTTTCCAGCATCTCCCTGACCTGTCTCAGTAACATATCCTTTACAGTGATATAGAGCTTGGACAGAACAGATCTCCTTTTCCTGTTCCCTTCTGGATTTGGATAACCTCAGTGTATCCTCTGCTTATCACTGACTTTACAGTTAGGGTGCTGTGAATATTCTTTTTCCAAATGTGCAGACCCTCACCTATTCCTTCATTTCTCCAGGGTCTGTGACATAAAATCCCTCCTCAGGAAATCAAATATATCTTGATGTTGAATACGATAAAACTAATTTCCTGGTTTTCTATCATTTCCTGCCTTTTCATAAAATTTAAAACCTCCCATTAGTTATTTAATAACACACTTTAATTAGCAAAAACTACCTATTAAAGCCTTTAGCTTTACATCCCATGCTAGCATAGTTAGTAAGTTAATAGATTCCTGTGTGGTACAATGGATTGCAAACTGGCTAAAGGACAGAATCCAAACTGTTTAGATAACAGGTGCCTCATCAAAGAATATAAAAGTAACCAACAGTGTTCCGCAAGGCTCTGAGCTGGGACCCCTTTTATTTGGCATTTACTTTTTCTGACCTACCAATGAACCAAGACCCCTGACTAATCAAGTCTGCAGATAGCCATAAACTGGGAGCCATTGTTAAGTCACCTCCTGACACCTGAGCCCTGCAACAAGAATTTACACCTGTAAACATCTGGTTTGATAACAATTAGCTTAAATTAAATGCTAAAAAGTAATTCTAGTCATGTTTAGAAAACCACCCCCTCTCAAAATGAGAATGTTGTCAGAGACATTGGTACATGGGTTGATAATTCTCTTTCTTTTGATTATCACATAGCAACAGTCCTTCAATTTAGTGCAGCTGACTGTCAAGGAGATATCTTCCAGATCCTAAGAAATCATTGTCCCATTATATTCAACATTGATTTGGCCAATTATTGAATACAATGTCCCTTTGGGATGTATCTCATTAAAGCTGTCAAACAAATGGAATGACCCCAGAGGTTTTTGACTTAGATCACTGGCTGAAAAACCCTAATCTACCAGAAGTGACTGGAAGCAGTGTTCCTTTATTGAATAGTTTATATACGCCTGAGGGAAAATCTGTGTCTTGGCTTCCAAGACAATAGGGATCCAGAAGTCCAAGATCTTTTGTTTCTCTAAAAATTGAATAGTCCTACAATACCAGAACATGAGATCTAAATCTTCACCAGCAAATAAATGGAACAAGGTGGAGAGATTGTTTCATTACACTGTTTCACCTCTGTAAGAGACTCATACTACAAATTAAGCATTGTGATACATTACCTTCTTTCATACAGAAACTGGATATCTGGATGGGTATTCACAAAATCACCCTTGGTTTTACTGGTCTGGTGCTGCTCAAGAGGACTGCAGTATAAAGGTGGGTTTGGGCAAGGCATAGGATTATAGAATCATAGCAGATTACTAAGCTATTAACCAGGAAGTCATTTTTCATGCCAATGTAATATCATGGAAATTCTAGTCAATACCCGAAGATTGCAATTAGTGATGACTGCCCATGTCCAGGAGGTTCGTGGCTCAATCCCCAGTAAGAATTTACAGTGCCCCATCCACTTGTACAGGTTCCTCTTGAATAGTGTCATAGAGATGCTCTGCTTCACATGAATTGGTAGCCTGTTCTAAAGATCAGGAAAGGTCACTGGGAGATAAATCTGTCTTTCCAGTATATCCTATTTAAGTTGCAGGCCATATTTAAGTCCCTGGATCGAGTAGTCCTAGTCCTGTTTGATTTACTGATATGCAGCAAATTCGTTAGGTTTGGGTCTTGGATTGCTCTGTAGTCCAGGCATAAGTCTGCCCTAAGAAGTCTATACAATACCAAGTATAGTGACAGAGACTTTAATCAGTCTGTGTAAGGCACATGCTGGAGCCCCTTGATATTCTTTGCTAGAAAATTCTAAGGTCTCTCCAGTTGCTGCAGGTTCTTTGTACAGTATATGCCAAACAGGGAGTTATATTCAATTATGGGCGGGATTAGTGCCGAGTATAGAGGGGTTATAACCAATTTTGCTCTCAAGGTGATCCCTTTACTAATCAAGTGTGCTACATAGAAATCTTTCCTTACAACAGTAGACACATGGTGATCGAAGATAAGGTTGCAGTACACTTGTGTTCCCAGGTCCCTTACCACTTCATGGATACTTAGGGCATTATTGTTGATTTGATAGTGTGAAGGGACATTGTTTGTGCTGAAGGGAATGATGATGCATTTCTTTCAATTCAGTTTGAGACTGTGACTAATACAGCAGTCGTTGGTCTGGGTTAGACCCTCCTGGAGTATACTAACCTAATTTGGGGATTCAATGATTGCACCTAGTTTGTAGTTATCTGCAAACTTGGTCAGCCACAACCCCTTAGTTTTGACCTGAACTTCTGGTATTAAGAGATAGACATGGGAAAGCAAAGCCATAGTTTTCTGAAAGAGTTGTATCTAAGAATGAAATAGGTAAGAATATGAATAAACAACATTATATAACTGAATATGAATATTATTAAAACAAACTGGATAATTTTGACTGTATTTCCAGAGTTACAGAATTTGGTCATGCATCATAATTCACTTTTAAGAAGTCTAAAAATTTAAAACAGCAATTATGTTATAAAGGTCTTGCTACACTCAAAAGAGAAAAAAAACTTTTATGATGAAAGATATGCATCCATGTTATAACTGTACTTCTTGTAAGCATATTATCAAAGATACATGCTTCATACATCCAGTAACAAACAAAGAAGTATTTTTTAATGGCGTTGCGACTTGTAATACAGAGCACATCATCCATCAGGCTGTTTGTCTTTGTTTTTACATGGGCAAGACTGACCAGAAACTTAATGTCAACACCACTCTGATATAAGACATGATATTAACACTAATACCTCAGCTAAACACATTAATGAATTGGGAGAAGACCATAGATTTAAAGTTAGTGTTATTCAGAAGGTTCTTTAAATGAGAGAGGTGGAGACATTAGTCCGTATACTGAACTGGCAGAGTATAACTGGATTATAAGGTTGCATGTGGATGTGTATCCAGGTTTATTGCAGCTACTAGCATTAACCCTGTATAAAAATGTGAATTTTACAGGATATTAATGTAGATTTTATGCATTTTAATTGCTTTTTAGGTAGTTGTCTATTGTATGGTTTTAATATTGAATACCATTCACTGATTCGCAAATGGCAACATGCATGTGACATATATGTAAATGGTGTATGTAATTAGTTGGATCTAATGCATTGAAAAAGGGTTTGTTTTACCCAAAAGCTTTTTTTTTTTATGAATTAAAAGTCATAGGTGTCTGGAGTTCCAACCTGATTCTGTGGATTATAAGGCATAAAAAGTCATACGACTCAGTTGCTTTGTCTGTCCTATGATCCTATGATCCTATGCATCTGTTGTAAATATTGTGGTAGAGGTCCTCCAGTCTCTTTGCCAATATTCTTCTTAAGATTTCTCCATCTGTGTTAATCAGTGAAATACTGCTGTGCTGATTGTTTTTCCTTTGTTGTCTTTGGGATTAGCTTTGTTTTAGCTTTCTCTATGGATATATGAAGTAGATCCCTCTTTCCCTATGTTAAAGGTCCTCATTATGTTTTCTTCAAAGAAAATTAAATTGGGAAGCTCTGTGCCTTGCAACTTTACCATGTTTAAGCTTCTATAAGCCCTTGCTCACCTCTGTGACTCTGTCCACTGTAATGACCTGCCTAGTAACTCTCACACTTCCTTGGTAGCCTGTTCTTTCTCAGTTTTAGCCTCTTTCTCCCTTTCTCCTCCAGTACTTCATTGAACAGACTTTGGAAGCATGTTCTAATGTCTCTCCTTTTATCTCCACCCTCCTCTGTTACTTTCTTATATATGTTTCTTAAATGTCTCATTGTGTTTTATTTTCTCCTTTCTCTTAATATCCAAGTCAGCCACCAAAGTTTCTTCTGTCAACTCGTTCTTGTATTTTGTGATTTTTACCCCTCTGATACCACCTTATTCCTTCATCCTCTAATTCCATCTGTTCTTTTCCACACTCGCTTTCCATTCTTTTTTGTATTTTCCCTATTTCTGATTCTAATTTTTGATAGCATTAACCAATTGGTTGATATGATTAGAAAAGCTCAACACTGGATTTACCCATATATCCAGATCCTTAAATGAATCGACAGTTTAAACCATTCTTCAATTTTGTCGAAGACGGTTTCTCCAAAATGGCTTTGGTTTCTTTGCATTGAGATGATTACATGCTGTCAGTATAATTCCACTGCATACATGTTTTCAACATGTGCCTTACTGGTAATGTGCATGTAACACATGGAAGACTCGTCATTCTTCTTGGCTCTACTGTATGACACAAGTGTCATGAGCATACTCACTGGTAATACACACAGTAATAGGTAAAACACCAATAATGAAATGAGTTTTATGCAGGAATATATCTATATGGATGTACATATATATAAGTACCTAAAACAACCTAATATCAACAGTCAGAATATCAACAGCAAAATATTGAAACTGAAAAACATGTAAACACAAACTACTGACAATATTGAAGTTATAGTATGGAAGTGTTTATGCCCTTTCCCCACTGTTGTACAACCTGGGAGTTGATATAAATACTTAGCAGGAGGGTGTAAGGGGTTCACCCTCCACATGGAGTGTCAGTGGGCTTCCCCCCATGCAAAAAACATTGGTTTTGAATGTGGCTAGATTTTGTCAGTATTTTGTATTTAGACATTTTTCTGTTTAGATATTTTGCTGTGAATATTTTGACTGTCAATGTTATGCTGTTTTAGGACATTATAGGTAATCTTATGTATACGTATATATGTACATTCAATTTACCTCTTTCATGCTTCAGAGCATGTGTGCCTTAAATTCAAAGGTATAGAGTGGTAAGTGTAGCACAACAGGAAGCATTCTCGACTTTAATGTAGGATGGTGAATGATAATACCTCTAAACCTCCAATTTTAAGTATCACATCAAAAGCTGCTCCACTTCAAGCAATGACTGCTACTCTTTTTGCATTCTTATTAGTTCATTCACAATGCATCACTGAACCAATGAGATAATGGCAAACTACCTTTTTGTAACTCTCTGTGACAGGCATTGCAATGGCTGACTTCTCAGTGCAGAAAGGAAGTAGTGAAACAAATCTATGGATGATGGAAGCTGTGCACTATATAAAGTCTGTGCACAACCAGTCATATTCTCACATACAGATCATTTGCTGCATATATGGAACACATATGCATACCATCTGTGTATTCCAGTGTGACAGAGGTATTGTTCTGTAGGGTCAGTTTACATGTCAATTTCGAGCTAATATTTTTTTTTGCACCACACATACAGTACAGTGACCCAGGCGTACATTCTCCATGTGCACATTTTGCATATGGATCACATGAGCTCACTTGGCTTGTACGTGCATAGTCTTCCTATCTTTGTAGTGTTATATATGACTTATCACCTTAGTTCCATTGAGCTACAGTGCTGTGCCTGCATCACTATATGCATAACGCACAGAGATGTACATAACAACAACCACTGTGTGTGATGTGCTAGGAAAAGTAACTGCAGCATATCAGAAATGATGAACACGTACTAGCGTGTTGTGCATGCAGCATGCATGACAAATATTCACAAATGGCACCAATGTCTTCTGTCATTTCAATGGTGTGCATACCTCTCAATATGTAGACATTTGGAAATAGTTGTAAAGATTCTTGAAAAGTAGAACATTCAGCCAAAAATCTGGAAATCTAATTAGCATAACATCTGAATACCAAATAGCACATAACTCTTCCCACTTCCAAAATGACTGCGTTAATAGTACTCAGAAACACGTTTAAAAAAGTCAAATTGACAAAATGAAGGAAAATATAAGCTCGTTATCAAAGAAAAAGTGTATAATCTGTAGATTTTAATGAAATGTATTTTAAAATTCTACCACACAGTGTCTTTTATTTTTGCTTCTGAACAAGGAAGATGTAAGATGTGTGTCCTCTTTTTAAATTGCTGATACCACTAGTATATCAGTGATGTAGCTTGTTTTCTTGTGTACTAGGCAGCTTTAAAAATCAAGTTATAAGTGTGGATTCAGAAAATTGTGTGAAGGGGGAAATCAAGTCTAAACACAGGGACATACCTCTAAAAATAGGTATATCATGTACAGGGGTTAATTAGGCCTGAAAATAGGTAAGTTCCTCAAAAACAGGGACATCTGAGAGGTCTGATGGCATATGTATGAAGTTTTCTTTCCTTAAGCTGTGAAGCCTCTTTGACAATACATTGATAGGATAGTAGTGATTTTTCCTGTGAATTGCAGAGACACAATGTGGCTTAGTGGGCAGATGTTGCCTCCCACCTGTATAGTTGGTGGTTCTATCCTGACCATTGACCCTGTGATCCTACATGTGTGTAGATTTCTGTTGCTTGCTGCTTACATCATTTATGTACATGTCCAGAGCTGCCAAACCCAGCCATGATTATAGATATGTGTGTCTGTACTATGTTATCCCTTTTGGAACAGTATCACCCCATATACCATGCTTTGAGTCACTCCTGGGTCCCTTGTAAGGTGGTAATACAGTGGGCAACACCATGGCGATGTTGCTGTGTGCAATGGTGCATTAGCTAACCTTTTCTGCATGGTGGACTGTGTGTAGGCTGCATTTATCCCATGTGGTGTTAGCTTCTCCTGACCCTCTCCTGTGCTATCTGTATGTTTATTGTCTGTGTACCACATTCTGCCCCCTTTGTATGTTTCCACTCTGTGCTTCTGTTGTAGGGTGCCCTTTCTGTGAGGTGTTTCTTACCCACCCATTTGTATTCTTATATTTTTCCAACAACTCACCAATCCTTTTCTTAAAAAAGAAAAAGGGGCTATTCCCTCCAACAAAATGTACCTGTGCCTCTCTGACCCTCTCTTTGGTCACCCTTTCCTTTCTCCCACCATGTGTGTGCCTCATAGGTACTCTAACCTAACTTCTACAATCATATCTTCCTCCACACCTTGGAGTATGAGTTTTGAATCTCAGTTGAAATGTTGGCACTTAAAATATCAAATGCTGACATGACATACAGAAAAGAACATTTTTCTTCTCTTTTAAATTTTTTTGCAGGGAATCAAGCCCCTCTACACCCACTAAATGTGTATATATTAACTCTGAGATCATCATACCTCAGAGAAAAGGGAATATTCTTGTAAATGTCTGTCTCGGATTTGTAGGCCATTCAGTCTCTATGTTTTGGGACTCGCTGTAGTGAATCCCAACATTTCAAAAGGTTACAGTGAGTTTTACATGTGTGCCCCTACATGCATAGCTCCTCCCACCCAGTTTTTTAGAAACACAGATGCTGAAATGCTGGTAATATTCTCAGCTACCTGGAAGAATCCACAATATTCCAAGAGTAAATCTGCTTATTTGCATCCTGCTACTTTATACTTATATTGCATGCCACAGACTCTCAGTATTCTACATTGGTATGTGATTGCCTGCATTAATCTACATTATAACTCCCCACTGGCACAGATATAGGGTCCAGATCTCAGCCTAGCTGGGCAAGCTAAAATCTCCAGCACCCTCTCTGTCCAACCAGTGCTTCGTGTCCCTGCCCAAGTAGCTGACACACACACCTTGAGATAATAGTTTACACAACCACACAAACACTTCTGGGGAAGGCTGGCATAGGTTCTCTAACGGTGCCCCTTTTACCCAGTCTATATGGTAGTACCACTTGCGACCACCCAGCTAATATTTATCAGCTACCCAAAGGTCCTTAAAAGGGTGTCCAATTATTACTGTGCAATATTATTATTATCCAGTTGGTAGATGTGACTAAACAGTCAAAGCTTATTTGGAGTGACCTGGACAGTAAACTCTATAAATATGCAATGTACTCTAGAGCTTAAACTATCTCTACACAAAACCAGCCACAATTAAAAGGTTTTAAACTATTTAATAGATATTTAAAACCACAAGACAATACTTTCTACTATACAGTGCTATTCAAAAGTTCAGAGATCACTCAGAAATACTTAAATAAATCAGTAGTACAGTTCTGACATCACAGTAAAACACTTAGTCTAATCTTTCTAATTTCTAGTTATTCCTAAAAGAAAACACACTTCTAAAATAACTTACTTATAGAACAAGGCAGAGTGCTGTGAGTTGAATAGTCAAGTCAAAAATGCTTAATAATCTCTGGTTCTCACTGTTTAAATTGAAACTACAGTTTTGATAAAACATTACATCATCTCTTTTACACTTTCCTGGAGTTCCCAGGCTGACAGAAATTGCATTTACGTTCTTTTACACTTAGAGCAATAATGGACATTCCATATGTAAATTCTAGTAATTATTCCTTAAGTTAAAACAATAGGCAGGATGCTTACTCCAGACTCATCGACTCCAAATTCTAACTTCAAAGGAACAGACATAAAGTAATTTTAATTTCAAAGGACCAAAAAGAAATGCTTGACTTAGCTTTCTTTACAGCAGAGGGCAATGTTGCCACATTGTTTTAAGTTCAACATTTCACAGTATTTACAAATGATAGAATTATCTGCATAATTCTGTCTGGCTAGGCTGGCAGCCTTCACCCATCTCTACCAGTCTTCACAGAAATGTTATATTATTTTTTGAATATTGACCAGAACTTCATAACTTCATATAAAGACATCAACATTTTCAGAAGTAAATCTTTATATATATATATATATATATATATATATATATATATATATATATATATATATATATATATATATATATATATATATCAGGAATCATTTCATCAGTTCCAGAAGCCTCATTATTGTTTAATTCCTTTGTTTTGTTTGTAACTGCATTAAGAATAATATGTTTAGAAATACTGGAAATAGCTCATTCTGTAAGTTTACTAATATCAACTTTATTAACAAAATCCATAAATAAGTTGTCTTTAAGACACATATATTAATGTTTTGATTTATATTTGGGGGGTGGTAGTTATCTGAGCACTCCTGTCATCTAATCCCTGTTGGAATCTGATGGAAGGGGTGTTATCACCCTTAATAGGGAATAATGGAGAACACCCACCCTCAGATATTACAGAAAAGCATGTGGGGAAAACAGGAAGAAGGACAGAAGCTGATTACGTCCCACAGCAGTAACATGACATGGTCCCTGGCCACCTCACTTTCCTTATTAACCCCAATCCTAACCTTATTGAGTCAGGGGAGGCTAGAAGGGGTATTTTCACCTGTTGAATGAGGAGAGGCATCGGGGTCCACTGATACCAAGAAGTGTATAGGAAAAATAAAATTAATTATATAAACATATATATGAACATAAGACACTCTTACCAGGAAAGGATTAACTGAACAAAACTTTGGTCCTGGAACTGTGGAGAGCCAAAGGAAACACTGGAATCAGGAGATGATCTAAGCACTTTCATTTGCAAGTTAATTTTGAGAACCAAATCAAACTTCATCAGAAATCTGTTTTTTTCTTATAACAATGGATATTTATACAGGTATTTAAACAATAGGTATGATGTCATGTGGGCTGGCCCTTGATGGTGGGGCCGCCGATTACCTTATCTTAACCATTTCAGCATACACTTTATGTTGAGACTGCCATTGAGAAATAGGGCTGTGTATATATGTATGTATATATATATATATATATATATATATATATATATATATATATATATATGTAGACACACCCAGGATTCCTGTTTCCTAAATGAGTAAGCAGTTTCTGTAATCTGTCCATAAAAATATGCCCAAATTGAAACTACAATGATTTTAAAACTTTCTACATCTCCTCTGTGGTGATACTCCCTGAAACAATGAGAGGATCATTTTCTGAAGGACTCTCGTTAATGTCTTTATTCTGAACTTTGACATAATAATGTCCAGAGATGTTATGAATTCCAGAGCCACTGATTGTTTAAACATTACTTCCTTCTCATTTTCTACATTCGGAACTGTTCCAGCCTTAGAAACAAGGCTTTCTGTACTGTAAATACTTCTCTTTCAATACACATTTATTTTGTCCTATTGTTGCTGGCATTTTTAGTCTTTGGTGGAATGTACAACCCTTCCATCTCCAAACTTGAAAATTCTACTTGTGAGCATATCTGTCTTTATTTTTTATGTACTTTAATATAACTCAGGTTACTTTTATAACTGCTTAACTGTTTTTCTCCACAAACTGTGCATCTGTGTGCAATCTCGATCATGTCTGACCCTTAAGACTCTCTCACAAAAATCTTTGGATCTGATGGTGGTGCTTTTGCAAACCTAATTATGTTGACTTCCTCTATGTCTTCAGATGTTTGGGGCTCCTCAGTTTGCACAATCTTTAGCCTAGTGATATTCTTGCCTTACTTAGATAGCAGATTTGCATTTGTAATGGCAGCCTTCCAACACATGCACAACTTGTTTCTTTATTTCTGCTTCATATGTCAGGTGAGAGTGTGGCATAATGGTTAAGGTGCTTACTTTACAAACACAAGGTGCAGTGTTTGATTCTCATGTGGATGATTGGCTAGGCTTAAAATGGTTTGCAAGCACAGTGAGCCTAAAAGATGCTGTGTGATGACTTACACTAATGTTCTTAGCCATACTTACTGATTTTCTATAAAACTGACTTCAGTGAAACAAGTTTATTACGTGCTGTTAACATGAAATATCTATTTTTGACACTGAAAAATGTGATATATAAAGCTTAAAATAGGCACCTTATCAGGGAAGCACCATGGTACATTTACACAATCAACTATATCTTTCTTCAACCTTAGTTATTTAATCTGTCATAGAAACTGCTCAATCTGTAGTGATGTCTAAGAATATGATTCACACATCCAGTGTTTTTCCTTGTTGAAAAGCATAGCTTCAAGTTGCACTGTTAAATCTGACATGCCTTCCTCTTTGTTTAATTCCTTTGCTGAAACCTCCATTATAACATCATTTGTTCTGTTAGTAAGTAATAGTACAACTTTTTAATGCATGCCTCCATTTTCCTGGTTCTGTTACCAAACTCTGGACCAAAACTTTTTTTCCAGCTTTCATGCTATTTAATCTCATCAAATATAGGAAGGATTCTAACTGGAAGCCATTTTATGCTACAAATAGTACAACTAAATAACCATATGGTTTTAAAATAACTGATTTTTTTTACTTGTTAGCAGACTGTTAACTGAAGTAACAATAGCAGGGTGCATTAGTAAACATTTCACTGTCATAAAGAAACATAAACATAGCTGCAATGGAAAGCAGTAGCAGCAGATTTAACAGCTGCCATCACACAACCTCATGCAAGCTTATTTATTTACCATCCTTTGTGTTGTACAGAGTGTGGTGGTGGTGCTGCGGTAGCGTTGTCGCCTCACAGTAAGACATTGCCCTGTTTGATTCGCAGCTAGAGCGTCTTTTGTGTGGAGACATGTGTGAATGGGTGTACCTTCGTTGAAGGTTGTGCGTCAGGGCCAGCAACTCGGCACGTAAAAATCTACTGTCAATCATTAGCGGACCAGAGTTCCACTGTGGCGACCCCTAACCGGGAAAAGCCGAAAGGTGCAAAATTTGTGTTGTACAGTATGAAGCACCTTGCTAAACTCTTAAGTAGATTAATGTCCATAGCTGCCTTCTGGTCACCCACCCTAGTTATTCAGTCAAAATACTCTACGAGATTTGTCTGATATAACCTTCTGTGTTGATTGCAGTTCAGTGTAAGCTGTCGTACAGATATTTAAAAACTGTTTCCATTTATCAATAATACTGTTATTTTTTTCTCACAACTGATATTAGATTGACAGATTGATTACTCCCATCCCCATGTAAGAGAAGGATAAAGATATTCTTTTTTAATGACATCTTGTCAACAATGAATATATTATATTAAAAGGTGTGACTAATGATTCAGTAAAAAAACAAAGTCTGTTTCCTGTAGATGTATATTCTTGCATCCTTCATTTTTATTATTGTATATCAGGGTCACTGCACCTCCAAGGAAAGAGAATCACCACATTCGTTTTCATACACTTAGGAATGATTTGTTTGTGTTTGGCACAATCTATGTTAAAAAAATTCAGTGAGGGATGATCCATCTGCTGTCGTTTAGCCTTCAGGCATATTATTTTGCTCGTGTCATTTAGTGGTGTTGTATATGTTCTGTCCCAACTTCTCTAACAACTTTTGGGTTAATCCCATTAGGCACAGATTATTTTCCACAAATAATTTGGGAGTTCTTCCAGGACCCGTTCTTCAGTGAAAGAAGTAGGATTGACTACCTTGTTCTGTGTCCTTTTACTGACAGATGTGTTAAATCTTCTTTCATGTCCTTTAAATATTGAGCAGCAGTATGAATTTAGCAGTCCTGCCTTTTTGAGATCCATTTCTGGCCATTACCCAGTCCATGTCATTCAGCTTTAGTATTTCTCCTTTTGTTTTTTTAATGCTCCACGTTAATGCTAAATTCTATATCAGTCTTCATGAGTAGACTGGATTTTTTTCTCACTTTAAACCTTTGTTTTTTTGTTTTTTTTTTTACTTCTTTTCATGTTTCTTCAGTCTTAATTGGAATTTCTGCGCATTTCCTCTTCCTGAGTTTTCTATTTTTATTAAATGCAATAATTTTTCCAAATTATCAATGCTATCTCAGTTGTATATAGTAAACAGATCCTCATCTATGTATTTTTTCCAGGTACTTCAGTCCCCTTCCACATGTCAAAGACAGGCATACTCAAAATTGCCTGATGAGTTAAGAAAGAATGTGTGTGTGTGTGTGTGTGTGTGTGTGTGTGTGTGTGTGTGTGTGTGTGTGTGTGTGTGTGTGTGTGTGTGTGTGTGTGTGTGTGTGTGTGTGTGTGTGTGTGTGTGTGTGTGTGTGTGTGTGTGTGTGTGTGTGTGTAATTATCCTATGATACACTGGAATCCCATCCATGATTATTGTCTCTGCCTTGTGTCAGATGAGGGCTAGAATAGGCTGCAGCTTCCTCTGGATACTATACTAGATTATGTGGATGTCTGTGGAACGAATCATGAATATTTTTTCCTCCAAAGGAGTTTAATTTAAAGGAAAGCAGGTCTAAACCTTTCTGATATCTTTGCATAACAGCTTCATGTATGGTTGCTAGATATTTCTATTGTCAGAATGAATCCTGTTTTGTCAAAATCCATTACCTGAAGTCCAGAACTATTACCTTTTATGAAAACTGCATAAATATATATACATGCATGATAGCCATACTTTATTGTGATCATTGTGCTTACTTGTTTATTTATGTATTTACTTGTTTTCTTGGGAGTGTGGATTCCACTGACCGAGCCCATCCTTTCTGGTGGTCCAATTGAAAGCCTTCTTACAAAATACTATGATTACAAGAACATATACAAAAATCAGTGATTCAACAAGTTAGCGATAAACACAGATGATGAAGTAGGTAGGAAGTTATCTTTCTTTGTACAGCCATTGGGTACAAAACAAGGATTTCAGAATATAAACACTATGCAAGGAAGGTTAATTCTTAAGTTTGGCTGCAGCCAAAATTGTCCACTTAAAATGTGGTATATGACATATTAAAGTCCTCTGTCAACAATACCCTCCCTACCTCTGCTCTATAAGTGTACCTTCCATCACTGTCTCAGGGGCAGAGATGAGGTTGGGGTTAGCATGCATGAGTAAGGTGAACATAACCATAGGTTCATAGGTTCAAAGGTAAGTATTAGGCTATCGGCCCAAGGGCCTATGTAAACCAAGCCAACAAGGTTCCCTGGCTTATGCCACCCAAGAAAGTTATTTTCCTGTGCCACTGTTGAGCAGAGACACAGAAGTGATCCCCGGGGTATATTTCCTATTTCCCATCCACTCATCAAGATTTTTCTTGAAGAGTGCTAATGAGGAACTTTACTTGACATAGATGGATAGCCTGTTCCAGAGTATGGGAAGTCTCTGGGATAGGAATCTATCCCTCCAGCATGTCCTGTTTATTGTGGTGACAAGGTTTAGGTCCCTAGACCGTGTAGCTCAGAGGAATTAGGATTTCTTTAGGTGTAGCATGTCCAACAGCTCTGGGTTTGACATAGCTTTATATGTTAGGCAGAGATCACCTCGGAACAGGTGATATGCTACAGAGTAAAGCTGGAGTTTTTTGAGATGGTCAGTGTAGGGCATTTGTTTGAGGCCAGTAATCCTCTTTTTGAGGTACTTGTGTGGCCTTTCCAGCTGCTGCAGATGTCTTGTGAGGTACATTCCAAAAGGGGCATTGTACTCTATAATGGGTCTAATGAGTGTCAAGTAATGGGGAACAATGACCTCTTTTTTCCTGGATGAGAACTCATTTATGATGAGGTGTGCCATGTAGAAGGACTTCCTGGCTACTGTGGTGATGTGACTAGCAAAGGAGAGACTACTGTCCACCTGGGTCCCAAGGTCTCTTATCACACATTCAGTGTTAAGTAGATTGCTGCCTATGTGTAGTTCATGGGTACAGAGTTTTTACCAAAGGGGATGACACTGCACTTTTTGGCATTGAGCTTGAGGCCATGGCTCTGACACCAGGCATCTGTCTCAGCGAGGCCCTTCTGTAGAATGTCCACATCATTTGGGCACTTGACTATGACTCCTAGTTTGCATTCATCTGCGAACTTCATTAGCCAGAGGCTTTCTGTGTTAGCCTGTACTTCACAGAAGTAGATACCAAACAGGAGAGGTCCCAGTACTGGTCCATGTGGTACTCCACTTGTCACTGGTTGGAGGTCAGATTTGGAGTCTGCAACTTTTACAGTGTGGGTTCTGTCAGTGAGCCAGTTGGCAACCAGTCTCATGATGTAGGGATTTATACCTAGTTTAGTGAGTTTAGCTATAATTCCAGAATGGGGGATGGTGTCAAAAGCTTTGGCGAGGTCAAGATAGGCTGTGTGAACCACCTTACCCTCATCTACGGATTTGTTGACTGCCTCAAAGAAGTCGATCAGGTTCAGGAGGCATGATCTGCCTTTCACAAACCTGAACTGGGTGGGATCCAGAGTTTGGAGGTTACCAGTGTCTTTGTTTATGAGTTCCATGATGATATGTTCCATGGCCTTGCAGACCAGGCTTGTCAGGCTAATAGGTCGATAGTTCCTGGGATCAGTGGTGGCTCCCCCTTTGTGGAGTGGGATAACTGTTGCTCTGCACCATTCAGTGGGCACAAAGCCTGATGTGAGGCTATTATTGAACATGGTGCTTAAGTGGGGAGCCAGTTCATTCTGAAGTTCGTGTAAAACACAGCCTGGAATGTTGTCCGGTCCCATGGATGCTGTGTTTTTGGCTTTAGAGAGTGCAGCTTTTACCTGCGTAGTTGTGATTACAGGGACTCTGCATTATTCCTGTATAAATATGGGCCCTTTAGGGGATGCGGGGCGGGGTAAAGTTAGCACTAAACCTATCTGCCAGGATGTTGGCAATATCAGTTGGTTCTGTAATTTTCGTGACGTTGTGCTGTAACTCAGAGCAGATCTGGGTGTTGCCATCGAGTTTCTTGACATAGCTATAGAATGCTTTGTAGCTGTCCTTAGAATTAGTGGCGATTTTGTTTTCATAGCTTTGGAGGATCTTATAAGGGATCTCAGCTTCTTACTGAGCCTGACCAGGGAGCTCCTCCACTCATGGTATTTTACTCCGTTTTGCAACTGTTTCTTCCTTCTGTTGTACAGTTTGCTTATGGCAGGGGACCACCAGATTGACTTCCTTTTTTTGGAGGATAGCATCTTGGTTCTGATTGGGATAGCACGATCCATGCACTTGTGTAAGTGCTTATAGAGTGCATTTGTGTAGGATTCAGCAGTTGTAACTGTATTGTCCATCTGCATGGGTGTCATGAAGTTCACCACTTCTTTATTAAGAAGCATGTGGTTTCCTTAATGGAGGGTGGGGGCGGGATGTGGATATCAAGGGTGATTAGCTTATGGTTGGATTGGACCAACGAGGAGTTGACTTCAGGTGTGGAACACCGGTCACTCATGCTGGTAATGACTAGGTCAAGGATATTGTTGCCCCTGGTGGGGGTGTGGATAAGTTGATCCAGAGCACTGGAGTTTATGAATTCCAGAAAGCACTGAGCTAAGGAGTTGGTACACGAGTAGTTTTCCCAGTTAATGGTGGGGTAGTTGAAGTCTCCCATTATTAGGGTGTTTGGTTGAACCCTAATATTTTCCAGTATATCAAGAAAAGAGTAGTGGGAATCCTGGGGCATGGTGGGGGATTTGTAGCAAGCAAAAATTTGGATTGCAGTTTTGCCCAGAGTTAGTTGCACTTGGATAACCACGGATGCATTATGCTGAGCAACTAGCCTGGAGGTGTGGATATCCTTAATGAATATGGACACACCTCCGCCTTTGGTGTTTCGGTCCAGGTTAAATGGCGGAAAAGTGTGGTATGCATTATAGCCTAGTAGTGCAGGGGTGCACTCTGGAGCCTTGAACCAGGTCTTAGTCACTGCACAGATATTGAATGTTCTCCATTTTAAGGAGTGCCTCGAGTGAGTGCATTTTGAGATTTAGACTTCTAGCATTGAGTAGCATTACCCTCAGATTTTGCTTGTCCATAACCCTACACATTCATTTATGAAAACGTTTTTAACAAAAACAGTAAGCAAACCACACACACACACACACACACACACACACACACACACACACACACACACACACACACACACACACACACACACACACACACACACACACACACACACACACACACACACACACATACATACACACAAAAAAAACATTCAACACCACACTGTTAAATTACTGTTTGACAAACTCACACACACAATGAATGCATTCATGCACACAAACCCTAACCAAAATACATACAAACACACACACACACACACACACACACACACACACACACACACACACACACACACACACACACAGACACACACACACACACACACGCACACACACACACACACACACACACACACACACACACACACACACACACACACACACACACACGCACACAGACACACACACACACACACACACACACACACACACACACACACACACACACACACACACATACATTGAACACCACACTGTCAAACAAATAGCTGTTTGATAACCTAATTTTCAAAATACTGAAAACTCATTTGACTGAGTCTCATTATACAGAAAGCTTACAATGCTGAATTTCAAAATACTGAATGAGACATGAATGCTTACAACACCAACAACTAACTCTTTCCAAAACTTAAAAACTACTTACTTACCCTCTTAACATAAACCGGATGATAAAAAAACAAAGTATATGGGGGCACACCCCCCCAACGATATATATACTAACTCCAGGATCAAACTACAGTGGTGAAAGGGCATATACCTTTTACTTACCATACAGTACTGTACACACTGCTACTACTGTCTGGAGCGCATAAAACATCTGCCATATTACTTTAGATACTTCCCATAAAAATGTAAAAAGGCATACCCACATTTAGAAACACTACAACACTACTTTCTATGCTACTATCTGTATTCTGACAGTCGGCACTTTAAGTTACAGTAATTTTTTTTATCACAAGCAAGTCACATGTGAAGGGAAACACACATCACACCTATGGCTTAAAATTCAGTATTTTGAAATTCAGCATTGTAAGCTTTCAGTATAATGAGACTCAGTCAAATGAGTTTTCAGTATTTTGAAAATTAGGTATTGTGGTCTCAGTCAAATGAAATTCAGTATTTTGAGTTTTCAGTCATGTGAAGTAGACCCATATATATATATATATATATATATATATATATATATATATATATATATATATATATATATATGTGTGTGTGTGTGTGTGTGTGTGTGTGTGTGTGTGTGTGTGTGTGTGTGTGTGTATGTATAAATATGCACACACACATTAAATCTATCCCCTTGCCAAACCCTTTCTCTAACCCTAACTCACAAACACTCACACACACACTCCACCCATATAATGCCTAAAGTTTTTGTATATCCAAAACTTTAGGCATTAGTATCTAAAACACACAACTACCTAACACAACAGATCTTCCTTCTTTTGATATATATCATCCTTGGTATTAAATGCACTTTATCAGACATACACTCATTCACATTACCACACATTGAACTCCATCTAACAAATGACACATTAACAAAGTGCACATCACCCATACACACACACACACACACACACACACACACACACACACACACACACACACACACACACACATATACATATGCACACTAGTCTGTGACTGCACAAACACAGGGGGTGGTAACATAATGAGGATTTTAGAACTATGTCAGATCAACTGTTCCCCCTACTCCCTGCTTGCATGACCTCCATCAGTCCCAGTAGCCCAGTTGCAACTGCCCGACAAAAGTTCAACATAATTCTTTGATGAACAGGGCATTCAATAAGTGTGATTCATTCAGTGGGATCCCAATGTGTCCTACAAGCAAGGAATAATTACTTTGTTAGAGTGTTCCTAGCTTCCAAATGTGCCAAAGGCATTGACAGTAATTTTATTAAAAATGATCTGGAGTAGCTTAGAGAAGAAATGTGCTGGCGTAATTCAGGTCAGTGATGAGCTGGGTAGGAATCACCTGATGAAATGTGTCAGTTGTGTATGGAACTAAATAAGACGAATATGGTAAAAGCCCCAAGTCTGGCAAACCTAAGAATAAGTACATGAATATAAATTGTGTTAAATGAGAGGAACCAAAACAGATCCTTGGGAGACCATAGCACTGAAGGAGGTAGAAAAAATTATTGCTTTCTTTCTCCCTAAACACTGTATAAGTTATTGGGTGGGTTGTCTGAGAACCAGAATATACTTGTATTTCTAGGTAATTTTTAGTTAGTTCATTCAAGGATATATATTGGGAGTCAGAGGTGAAAGCCTTTTATACATCTTTAAAACTACTTCTCTATGTAATTGCAGATCTGAATTTCTGTCAGTATTAGAAAGAGTAAGTTGCCCTGTTCATGTGTTCTAACCATTTCTAAGCCCATGATGCTCACCATACAGTAACCTACAGTGGTTAAGTAACTAGGAAGTGTGAATAATATTGCCCCCCTTATGAAGTTCCCACAGTTGTTGGAAGACAGAGACATAGACTGCTCTAAGTTTCCTATGGAGAATTACATCTTTCTTTCACTAATGAAGTAATAGCTGATGTTCAAATGTCAGATATGGTTCCTAAAGTAAGGATTAGGTTAAATGTACAGATTAGTGGACTGCTGATGTAATGGTGCACACTTCAATACATTTTAGGGAATGCTCATCTGCTTTATCACAGTTATTTGATAGTAGTTTCTTAAGGAGCTTCTGGATTGCATTATGCAAAATGTGGTACATGGTGAAGCTTGGTATATAATCAGTTACTGAGGTGGCCATAGCAGGTGATCGGTGAGGTACTTTGTGTGTAGGGTAGAATAGAACAGCTGTATTATATGTTGAGGAGCATTGCTCCTTGAGCTTAGTAATATATAGCTTAGTCTAGTCTCTCACCCCAAAAGCACCCTTAGTCTGCCCACTATTAACCACTCATACATGACACCTTTGTGCCGCACTCAGTAAAGGACCTGATATGAAGATGCACTTTCCCAATTTCTCTGCAGCCATTTTGGTGGACATGTGTATTGTGAGACAATGTAACAATGTCTTATGTTCACTGGCAACTATTTCATTCTCAAAGAAACAAACACAGTATGCAAAAGATGTATATACGCAATGTCTCTGGAGGCAAAACTCTCATATACAAGCACTCAAAATCATAATATGGTTGTCAGAAATATGCTCACTACATCCAACATATATAGTTTGCACCCCACATATAGACCTATTTATGCTGAGGCACTTAAATGTAATTTTCCCAAACCCCAAAAACCTTCCAGATATTCCGCCTACAAAAACTTAAAAACACTCAACAGTAACAACACCTAACACTGCACATACAACCACATCCAGTGGTGTAACACCTAACACTGCACATACAACCACACCCAGTGGTGTAACACCTAACACTGCACATACAGCCACATCCAGTGGTGTAACACCTAATACTGCACATACAGCCACACCCAGTGGTGTAACAATTAACACTGCACATACAGCCACACCCAGTAGTGTAACACCTAACACTGCACATACAGCCACACCCAGTGGAGCATTAACTACTAAGTCCATAAGACAAACCAATACACTACTCAGCACCGTAGTCATTGGTTTCTCCATTGTATGACACACTGATGCCCCACTCACCAGGATTAACAAGGAGAAAATAACAGTCAGTTGCCTATCAAGGGCCTGGATACGCCAAGTTATGCACACACTTAAGTCATTGCACCACAGGTACCAGTATGATTCAGTCATGGTACACGTAGGTGTACATGACTTGAGACGTACCTTACTACATTATCTGTATCACTTCATATAGTGTACCTCCCTACAATATATGAAAACAGACATTATGGAGCTCTCGGACTATGTGTCACAGGCTGGTATGTGGCTAACACTGAGCAGCATTCTACCTTCACCAAGGATGATGCCACGATATGAACAGATGGCTGATTTTAATAATTGGCCTGGCTTCTGATGTCATTCTAGGAGGATACATTATTTGCCTGCATGGGAGGACATGGTTAACAAATCATGTTGCTTTGCCTTGGATGGTCTGCAACTCTCCCCTTTAAGCTTTCAAATATTGGCTAAAATATATTTCTGTTCAATAGACCCCTTTAGGCAATGTCAGATTGGCAAAACTTCCAGCTTAGCAAACTCTACCCAAGGAAATCTAAAAGTCTTACTGCTCAATTGCAGAGCCTAAACAAGAAGTTCCACTCCCTCCAAGCTCTCCTCACCCTGGAGAATGCAGACATCTGTGCAGTTACCAAGACATGGTTTAAAGCTGCAGAGAGTATTTCAGAGTGCAAAGCTTCTATGCCTTCCAGACATTTAGACCAGCTGCACAGATAAGGACTAAAATTGGATGTGTCTGAATCTACATCAATAACAAGCATTCCTGGAGGCTGTTTAAACAGATGATGGACAGGAGTTCCTTCACATCCAGATTACCATGGACAAAGTCCCATATCATATCTTAGCAAGCTACAGGTCACCCTTTATGTCATTTGAAACCCATGCCTCATACTTAGACCTATTTGAGGTGCTCATCTTTCAACCAAATACCATACTCGAGTGTGACTTTAATTATCTCCTCTATAAACTTGGAATCATACATGACCCCAAATTTGTAGACACAGAGATTCCTAGACTTTATAAACATAAAGACCCTGATCCAAATAGTGCATATGCCTACAAGAGGTGAAAACATATTGAACCTGGTACTCACAAACATTGGGGAATGCTGCAAACCCCCTGCCCCCAATGCCGTGTCCTCTCCAGTAAAGTCTGACCACAAAGCAGTCTCCTTCAAAAGAAAAATCAAATCTTTGACCCCCAATAAATGCAGCCACAGTTAGGAAATACTCCAAGGCAAACTACCTTTTATTAAGCGATAACCTGTCAAAATTTCAAGCCCCTCCAAATCCAGAGAACACAGCAGTCTATTTATTCACAGAAACTCTATGTCATCATGTCAGTGATTGCATAGAGACAGCTGTGCCAAACATAAGTAAGGACAAAATTAATTTAAAAAACAAACCATCCTGGTGGAATCCAAAAGTAAACACATTGCACAACAAAAGAAAAAACATCCTAGCTAAAATTAGGAAGTGTAACACCAAAAACAATTAAAGATGTATAATCAAACTGAACAGACAATTAGGACTAATTAAGTACAGCAAAGCAAATTTTGAGGTTAAGATAGCATATCTGGCCAAGGACAGCCATAAAACCTTCTTTAGCTATGTTTAAAATCTCAAAGGCAACACACAATAGGGTGCTAACCTGCTGGTAAATGGAGCCACGTTCATGGAACTGGGAGATATAACAAATCTTCTGTATGACAATTCATCTTCAACTTTACCTTCCTCTCACCCCTACCCCCAGGAAATACCATCTAACAAAACCCATCCAACCATACTTCCCAACTTCTTAGAGCAGATAATCTGGACAAAAGCACAAATAATGGGTGGACAAAGGACTAAAAATAGGGACACTTTTAAAATATTGCTCTCACAAACTTAGAAAATGTATAGAATAACAGGTTTTGCAGTAACATGAATTTAATGAAGGATATGAAGACTAAAACTCAAATGCGTGCCATTATTTTCTAACTTCAGTCTTCGATGATTTGCCAGTGATTTGTCAGAAAACTGCAATTGTATGAAAAACAGACGAAAAATTATGAGGCAAAAATCTGGGCATTCTGCAAAAATCTGGACAGTTGAGAGGTATGCCTCCAACTATCAGTAGGGAGCAGGTCTCAAATGTGTTCTATAAGGCCATGAATACATCTTCAGTGGGCTCCAATAATATACCAGGATGCCTTCTAAAACATCTGAGATATCACCTATCAGAGCCACTGGAGTCGCTATTCAACCATAAGCTCCAAACAGGCTGCATGCCATGTGAATAGAGGACCACAACAGTCATCCCTCTGCACAAGGACAGGCCATCAACAGATACTGGGAACTACAGACTCGTTAGTCTGGCTAGTCTTATATGCAAAGCCATGGAAAGAATTATCATGGAAATGATCAACAAAGACATAGAAAACCTTCAGACACTGGATCCAACCAAACCTGGCTTTGTCAAAGGCATGTCATGCCTAGTGAACCTGGTGGGCTTCTTTGCGAAGGCCACCAAGTCAATGGATTTGGGTAAAATGGTACATACTGCCTACCTTGACCTAGCTAAGGCATTTGATACAATACTCCACTCTGGCATTGTTAACAAATTCATGAAATTAGGCATAAAGCCTGATGTAGCCTACTGGATAGTCAGCTGATTCACAGATAGGACCCAGGAGGTTAGGATTGGGTAGACCACCTCCACAAAGAGGCTGGTCACCAGTGGAGTCTCCCAGGGCTTTGTGCTGGGTCTGCTCCTCTTTGACATCTATTTCTTGGAAGAAAAAAGGCCACTGTCAATGGCTTGCCAAGTCTGTAGATGATTGCAAGCTGGGAGCAATCATAACCCCCCCCCCAAGACACTACCATTTTACAGGAAGATTTAACAGAGACAAATGACTGGTATCAAAGCCACAGCTTAAATTTCAATGCATAATAGTACCTTTTGGGAAATTGGCCACCCCAGAAAACTAACTTATTAATAAAATATCCCTAAAAGTAGAGACAGTAGTCAGGGCTTTAGGAACTCAAGTAGATAGTAACCTGGCTTTCGACTAACATGTGTCTAAGGTAGCAAGAAATTAATTCTATGTCACTAAACTTATAAGCAAGGGCAGGGAATTTATGTCCAGAGAAGTCATTGTACCACTCATTATATCCATCGAGTATAATGCTCTCTGCGATATGTACCTGACCAGGCACATGCAACAACTGGAATTTCCACGGAGATTTCTCACAAGAAGAATACATGGCACAAACACAATGACTATGCAGATCACCTCAAAGCCCTATCCCAATACTCTGTTCCCTACAGAGGTGATTTAAGCCTGTTATACAAGTCATCCTTTGATCCCAACCTGATGGACCTTTTGCATATCCACAAAAGGAACAGTATCAGAACTACTAAATCCAAACATTTAAGCTTTGCTTGTGATTTAAATAGGACATGCTGGAGGGAAAGGTATGTATCTCAGAGAATTCTGATTATACAGAATAGGCTTCCTATCCATGTGAAGCAGAGCCCTTCCCTAACATTATTCAAGCATAACTTGGTCTAGTGGATGGAAAATCAGAAATTTATTTTTGGTGTGACACCTGTCTCTCTGATGGACAGTTAAAGGTGGTAGTTAAATCATGCCCTAACTAGCATACACCTCTTAAAACAAACTCTAAAGCCAAGTATCCCATGGGATACATTTGGCTTGCATGGCAAGGCTTATTAAGGCTCCTGTAGTCATTAGTCTAGTACATACTTGTGAACCTATGAGGACACGAAGACAGTATCTATAAGGAAAGCCTTTCAGAAGTCTTCTGCAAGTTTTAAAGCACCATAGCTGGGCTGACAATTCACAACACAACAGAGGCCTGTTTTAGATGTTGTACAACAGGCTTATAAACTACAAGGTCTCCATTTTGTTCTCCATATTGTATGCATCTTCTTGATGCTTTTTTGTTGGCTGTGTTTGGCTTTTTTAATTATTGCACCAAACTTTTAACTGACTACATAATTAATTGCATTATTGATTTTTTGTGTGTCTGTGCTGGGTATCCAGTATTCCCTTGAAGCTCATTATAATCAAAGTACCATGATGGAATAAAACTATATGAATTGCTGTTAGCAAGCAATTAATTTCAGGGAGTGAATATCCAGATGAAGCTTGCTGAATAGATGAGGCAGAAATCTCTTGCAGGGTCTAAGAAAAAGAAGCCTCTACAAAGCATGAGGCCAAAGAAGACCTAACCAAACTTGTTAGAGCTAAAATTGGCTACCTGGATTACCTTGGAGGATTTTTTCATCCTGGCCTTTTTGAGAAATTCCATAATGACACAATGAGGGGAAAGGGCAAAAGTATAAAGAAGACCTGGGGATCACATATGAACCAGAGCATCCGAAGGGACTAAAAAACTTGAATAAAAGCTTAGCCATTTTGGTCTAGTGAGACCTCTTGGATAGCTCTTTTTAGTAAAAGGTTCTGCATCTGTACTTTTGCTACAGCTTTTTGATGAGGTGAAATATTGCAAAAAGGCATAAACTGTGAAATGGGAAGGGAAAACTGAATATCACCTGGAAATAATATGTCTTATTGGACTTTGTAGGACAGTAGAAGCCACAATTGGGTATATCAGTGGATTCTGTGACCAGCAGGTACAGTCATTGGGAGGTCAAAGAATTCTATTCTTGTTAACAGGGATAGAAGTCAAAAGATTCAGGTTTTTCCAAATATTGTCAGTTACCAGCTTGACCAACTCATCTGCTAGCAGACCCACCTAAGAGGATGACCAGAATCAACAGAAGGCCTCCAACAGTATATGTTCTGATTTGGGGGGTGGGGGCAGGTATACTGCAGCCACTTGGCTTTGATCCTGATAAGTTTAATAAGCTTCTTGAGTTTGAGTTCATCAGTTGGCAGAGTAGGAGAATCAACATCTGGATCTCAAGAGTGAAAGAACAAGGCCCAAAACTGAGACCACAGGGACAGATCTAACCTCGGAAGCCACAAGGGTTACCAGTATCTCTGCCAACACCAAGACTCCCAGCACTGAACATCAAAAGTCTGAGTCTGGAAATGGAATTCTCAGTTCTAACCTCATGAGGACTGAGACTGATCATAAAACATCAATCCCCAATGTTGAAGTGGTGATTGATCCTGAAGAAGTTGAGGCCAGTGTCGACAACTCTTTTGATACTGGGTACAAGATGGCCTCAATTGAGTGGAACTCAAATGGAGTCTAGAAAGGAAGGGTCCACAGCCAGGTCTGAAAAATTCAGCAAAGATGATGTCCTAGAGCCTCCATTACTAGTGGAGAAAGATGCCTGAGACCAAATCTGCTGCATGTTGAAGAAGTCTTGTCACATATTTTTATAGTCCAGCTGGACCAAAAGAAACTTACAGAGTTCACTGTAGACAGAGAAAGAAGGTCTAGAAGTTTGATGCCCTGGTTCAGAAACAACAGAACCAGTACTCTTTGTCAGTCGGAGATAGGAGGGTTCCTCTTAAGAGGCATTCTTGACAGTAGCAGTGATAGTGATCAAAACAACATTGTCAACATTCAGTTAATACCTTTGCCTTCATAGAATATAAATATTTGACGAAGAACAGCTTTCTTTTGGGAGAAGAGCCCTTGGAAGTGAAAAGTGAAGCCCTGACATCAACTCTAAGAGTAGACATGTTTTTCTAACTCTAAACAATTTTTATTTTCCTTAATGGTGGAAGGCTCACAAGAGGCAGAAACAAGGTAGTCCACTGAAAATGAACTTCTCACTAATATAAATATTTTATGACTGTCCTAGGGTGAAATCTTTGCTTTGCAGGGACACTTTCTGAAAGCATACAAACCTTTACCATTATTTAGGCTAAAAACAGCTATCACAGAGGAGAGAATGTCCACAAAAACACAGCCACTTAACAGCAACTATTAAGCAGGAGTAATTTCATGGTAAATCACAAAAAAGCTATGTAAGAACAAGGTACAATACAGGAGAGAATGGTACTTGTGAAGGAAGGGGAACTTGTCAAGGAACACTGACAGAAAAAAAGCTGCAAATGTGAACTTGGAAACCACAAGAAGACGAGAATGAAAAAAAAAATCTGACTTTTATTCAGGCAAAAACTAAACTGAGAGATTTTACTGCACTGAAAGTCTAATATAAATCAGAAGTTGCTTGTGGCCATCTTTTTAGTGACTGACTTCAACACACAGCTGAACAGATCTGAAGAGGAGGCCTCTGGTACTAAAAATTATGGGTAAAGGAAGCAGTAGGGTGGCTTGGAAAAATTTTATGAGCCAAGGTGAAGAAGTATCTGCTGGAGGTCAAATCCCCAGAGTCAAATATTAA